>NW_007052966.1:123075-150640 GCF_000164805.1 Carlito syrichta
TGAGGCGGAAGGATCGCTGGAGCCCAGCAGGTCGAGGCTGCGGTGGCCGGGAGCGGCCACTGCACTCCAGTCTGGCCAACAGAGTGAGACTCCAACTCAAAAAAATAAATAAATAAATAAAACAAAATAAAATAAAATTGTCTTTGGGACAGTAAAAAAATACATAAAAGGAATATGATCCAGAAAGTTTATATTTCCCCTAAGAGCTAGCAAATTGGAGTAAGTCACAAGCAAAAGAATAAACAGCTCTGGTTGGGACGAGAGTTCATCCATGAGATGGTTTTCAAAGAAAATGTTTGACCTTGTAGTGAAGGGTAGAGTAGAAGTGCCACAACTGAGATGAACATTCACCAAGGCATGAGAGACTGAAGATAATAGTTTTGAGCCCAGGTTCAATCATTTTGCTTTGTACATTTGTGCTCACGGTGAAAGGAGAGAGTAGGGTCGAGTCTTAGAGATCCACGCTTGAGTGGAGAGATCTGACTGAGAAAGAAAATAAAAGTTCTTGCCTCAGCTCTGCCACGAATTTTCACATAACCTCCTGAGTTACATTTCCTTTCTGTAAAAAATGAGGATAATATTTTCTACCTTGTCACCTTCATGTGGTTGTTTTGTGAAATAAAAATGGTAACCAATATGAGAGCACTTTATAACTCTAAAATGGAATGGTGGTCTTTTAAACAGACCTATGAGGCTGCCATCTGTACCCATTGTGGGGCCTTCGTTTGTCATTGATTTGACATTATGTGGGGGGAAACAGCTGAGTTCTCTATCAAAGCATCAACATGCTCTTTTGTTCACTTTGGTTGCATTTATTTGTAAGTATGCATTGCTATATAAAAATGCTATCAGCAAATTTCACACCATGCACATGCATGGGCTTTATCACTCCAAGAATAAAGTGCAGCGACCCTCCAGCCCTGCTAATGAGAGAGCCCAAACCCACTGTTGCAGGGTTGCTCTCAAAGTGGCTGTTTCCAGAGCATCTATGCCAGTTAGCCTCTTTATTCCAGGGTCCACGACAACATTAATTATTAGCACTAAAGGTGGTGGTTTTATGGTAAGGTCTCTAAAGATGGACATACCAAATAGCACTTCACAAAATTAAGATTAACAGTGACATGAGGCACCATGAAAAAACAAACAAAAGAACAAGTTTCATAAACTTCCGTGAGCATCCTCACTCACTTAAAGATGCACACAAGTTGTGCTAGCCCATTCTCAGTCACAATGCGGAGGAGCTGAGTGCCAGAAAATAAAAAAAGAAGGCAGTGCATGTCATCTGTTGTTAGATTCCTTGAATTACAAAGAAGTATTTGGCAAGATTTTTACTGGAATTGTGTTCAATTGTTTCCAGGGGATAACTGCAGCCTTTTGTCTAACAGAGTTGCTGTAATCTATTTATAAGGTTGTTAATTTCATGCACCAGTGTTTTGTTGTTGGAATCTGTGACATCAACAAACTCAGGCTGGCAGCTGGAAACTCAGCAATGATCTGGTAGCTCTCATTTTGCGGCATTTGGGAGCTATACAGTGGCCAAGGACAGTTTGTAACAAACTGCATAACATGAAAAAAATATTTTGCTCTGCATAGTTTACACCTAGAAGTTCAATTTTAGGTTGTTTCCATGAGTTAATTTTCTCTTTTACTTTCTTAGTTTATTTTTTTGAGTTGGAGTCTCACTCTGTCGCCCAGCCTCAAGTGCAGTGGCATACTCACGGCCATTCCAGCATTGACCTGCAGGTGCCGGCAATTCTTCCACCTCAGTCTTCCAGGTAGTGGAACTACAGGCGGGTGCTACTACACCCAGCTAATTTTCGATTTATTGTAGAGACGAGGTCTTGCCAAGTTGTCCAAACTGGTCTCAAACCCATGGGGGCTCAGGCAATCCACTAGCCTCTGCCTCGCAAAGTGTTGGGATTATAGGCTGAGCCACTGAGCCCAGCCAATTTTCTTTTTTTACTTTCTAAAGTGGTTTTTATCTTATGAAGTGATGACTTAGCTATGTTTTCTTGGTAGGAAAATCAGAACTTGAGATTTAATTGTATTTGTGAAATGTAAGCAGTTTTGCATATTAACAGAAAATCTTGGTTTGTAATTTGGTCTTGATTTTGATAAAAAATCATCTCACTGATTTAATAGAAGTCTATCCAGAAGACAATTACCAAATGTAATTTTTTTCTAAACTATTTCCCATGTATTGAATTTTGTCTCCCGAAAAAAGATACATTGAAGTCTTGACCCCTAATAGCTTTGCTTGTGCCTTTGATTGGAGACAGAAACTTTACAGAGGTGATCAAGTTAAATGAGGTCATTCCTTAGCTAGACTGACAAAGAAAAAGAGAGAAAAAGCCCAAATAAACACAATCAGTAATGCAAAAGATAAGTCACAACTGACCCTGAAGAAATACAAAAGATTATCAGAGACTACATGTAGATGTGTATGGAAACAAACTTGAAAACTTAAAGGAAATGGAGGATTTTCTGACATCACACAATCTCCCCTGGTTGAAACAAGAAGAAATCAAGACCCTAAACAGACAAATAACAATCCAGGAAATTGACTATATGATAAGAAAACTAACTACAAAAAAAGTCCTAGACAAGATGGCTTTCCAAAGGAATTCTACAAAACATACAAGGAGGAAATGATACCAATCCTATTTAAAGTATTCAAGGCAATTCAGAAAGATGGAACTTTCCCCAAATCATTTTATGAAGCTAATATCACCCAAACCAGGTAAAGATCCAGCAAGGAAGGAGAACTACATGCCAACAGCCTTGATGAACATAGATGCTAAAATTCTCAGCAAGAGCCTAGCAAACTGGATCCAACAACACATCTCAAAAATCGTCCACCATGACCAAGTAGGCTTCATCCCCAGGATGCAGGGTTAGTTCAACATTCACAAGACCATAAATGTAAATAAATATATCAACAGATGTAAAAACAAAAACCACATGATTATATCATTAGATGCAGAAAACATTTTTAATAAAATCCAGCACCCTGTCTTGATAAAAACCCTTGAACATCTGGGCATAGATGGAATATACTTCAAGATAGTAAGAGCCATCTACGAGAAACCCACAGTCAGCATACTGCTAAACAGACAGAAATTGGAACCATTTCCTCTGAAAACCGGAACAAGACAATAATGCCCACTCTCATCCTTCCTTTTCAACATAGTTTTGGAAGTCCTAGCTAGAGCAGTCAGACAAGAGAAGGAGATCAGGGGCATCCAAATAGGAAAAGATGAGTCAAATTATCCCTATTTGCAGAAGACATGATTCTATACCTCAAAACCCCAAGAGAATCTGTCAAAAACATCCTTGCACTGATAAAGGACTTTGGTAAAGTCTCAGGCTATAAAATAAATGTGCAAAATTCAGTCGCATTTCTATACACCAACAATAAGCAAACAGAAACCCAAATAAAAACACAATCCCATTCACATTAGTCATACAAAAAAAGAAACACCTTGGAATGTTCCTAACCAGAGAAGTCAAAGACCTTTACAATGAAAACTACAAAACACTGCTCAAAGAAATCAAAGATGACACAAACAAATGGAAAAATAGTCCATGCTCATGGATTGGAAGCATCAACATTGTTAAGATGTCATCCACCCAAGGCAATCTACAGATTTCATGTAAACCCATTAAATTATGGCAGTATTCTTCTAAGACCTGGAAATGACAACACAGGTATTCATATGGAAACATAAACAATCACAAATAGCCAAAACAATCCTCAGAAAAACAAAAAACAAACGAAAGTGAGAAGTATCACACTTCCAGATTTAAACTTTATTATAAAGCTACAATAATTAAAACAGCCTGGTATTGGTACAAGAACAGGCATATAGAACAATGGAACAGGATAGAGATTCCAGAAGCAAAACCTCAATTTCTCAACCAACTCATCTTCGACAAAACCTCTACAATCAACAACTGGGGAGAGGAGAACCTATTCAGTAAGTGATGCTGGGAAAACTGGCTGACCACATGCAGAAGATTTAAACAAGACCCCTATCATTATACACAAAAATCAACTCTAAATGGATCACAGTCCTAAACATAAAAAACCTCAAACTATAAGAATCTTAGAAAATGCAGGAGACACCCTTATGGAAATTGGAACTGGCAACCACTTCCTGATCAAAACCCCAAGTGCCCATGCCATAAGACATCAGATAGACAAGTGGGACTGCATCAAACTGATAAGCTTCTGCAAAGTCAGAGAAACCATCAAGAGAACAGGGAGACAATCCACAGACTGGGAAAAAAATACTTGCCAACCGTATGTGTGACAAAGGCCTAATATCTAGGATCTACAGGGAACTCATATGTGCCAAAAATAATAAAACAAACAGCCCCATTACAAAATGGGCAAAAGATATGAATAGACACTTCTCAAAAGAAGACATACGAGCAGCCAACAGACACATGAAAAAATGCCCAGCCTTATTAGTCATCAGGTAAATGCAAATTAAAACCACACTGAGACACCACCTAACTCCAGTCAGGTTGGCCATCATCAATAACTCAAAATACAATAGATGCTGGAGAGGATGCGGGGAACAGGAAATACTTCTACACTGTTGGTGGGAGTGTAATCTAATATAATGTCTGTGGAAAACAGTGTGGTGATTCCTAAAAGATCTAAAAATTGACCGTCCATATGAGGCCCCTACTGGGAATATACCTGGAGGAACTCAAATCACTCTATGAAAAAGATACCTGCACACGTATGTTTATTGTAGCATTGTTCACAATAGCAAAAACATGGAACCAACTGTACTGCCCATTGAAAAAGGACTGGATTTAAAAATGTGGTATATATACATGATGGAATATTACATAGCCATAAAGAAGGACAAAATCATGAACTTCACAGCAACCTGAATGGACTCAGAGTCTATAATACTGAGTGACCTATACAGAAACAAAGAACTGAGTATCACATGTTCTCACTTATAAGTGGACCTTGAACAATTATCATAATACTATAAGAAAAGGATTGGCAGTAGTGGGACACTTCTGGAGGTGGGGATCAGCATTGGCAGTAGTGGAAATCTGTGGGGGGGGGTCACATCTCATCAACAAGGGTACCTGCATAATGAACATTTGTATATCTAACCCTGAATTATTGTACCCCACATCTTTTAAATAAATAAATAAGTAAGGTCATTAAGGTAGGCCTTTATCCAATATGACCGATGTCCTTATAAAAAGGGAAAGTTTGGACACAGAGACAGACATGTACACAGGGAGAAGGCCACCTGAAAATGAAGGTAGAGATTGGGGTGATGCATTTACACACCACGGAATCCCAAATATTTCCAGAAAACCTCCAGAAGTTGGGAGAGAAGGCTGGAACAGATTCTCCCTCACAGCCACAAAGGGTGAGGACAACTTGATTTCTGATTACTGGCCTCCAGAACTGTGAGACAATAAATTTCTGTTCTTCAAGCCAGCTGGTCTGTAGTACGTTGTTATGATAGCCCTAGCAAAGTAATATACTACTCAGATTGCAATTCCGGTGTTGAGTCAGGAGATACCAACATGCAATCATGCTTCTGTTGCCTATATTGCTCTTTCTTCCTCTCTCTCCCTTTATCTCTGTCTCTGTCTGTATCTCCCTCTCTCTGCCTCTGTCTCTGTCTCTCTCACATTGTGCTCAAATCACACCAGCTTTCAGTGCCCTGATTGTCTCACCCCAATGCCTTTTTGTATGTAATTCCCTTTGCCTCAAAGTACTAAGAAGTCCTAGGCAGCTTCTTCGTGACTTTTAGAATTTAATGACAGTGAGACAGTTTATTAGACAATCACCTTACAGTGACATTAGCCAATTATTAGATAATAGCCTCACGAATACTTTATTCATACCCTTCTTTCTACCTCATATTTTAAAATTCCCTAAAGTAAAACAAATGGACCAATAAAAATAATTCCTTTTAGAAATATAATGAAATGAATTTTATCTCAAGTAGAGTCAGGTGCTATTATTTTCCCAAAATTGTTCTGATTTGCCCTATTTGTCTGGCTAAGATTCCGACCAGCATTTTAAGGGCTTTTTGTTCTTAGGCTCTGTTTACAAAGCAGCAAATTTCTCAGCATTGACACTATTTCTTCAATGCTTCCTCCACTTTGGTAATTTCATCCTTGCCTCCAGAACACTTGAGACCTCCCTCTCTCTTAAACGACAACATGTTCCAACACATTCCTGCTTCAAGGCCCAGCTCCCTGTCCATTTTCTTTTTGAAAGCCTTCCTCATAAAAATCCCATCTTTCAGTTGCTTTCCATTGTATCAACACCTTTGTATGCAGTGAACATAAAGACATCATGGACATCCTTTAAAATTTTCTCAAAATTGTGCTCAAATATCTTTTCTTTTTTTTCTTTTTCTTTTTCTTTTTTTGTTTAAGACAGGGTCACACTGTCTCTCCTGGCCTGGAGCATAGTGGTGCTATCCTGGCTCACTATAACCTCTACCTCCTGGGCTCAGGCAATCCTTTCTCCTTAGCCTTCCAAGTAGCTGGGACTATTGGTGTGTGCCACCACACCCAGCTATTTTTTTATTTTTTGTAGAGACAAGGTCTCATTATGTTGCCTAGCCTGGTCTCAAACTCTTGGGCTCAAGCAATCCTCCCACCTCAGCCTCACAAAGTCCTGGGATTACAGGCATGAGCCACTGTGCCCGGACTCCAATATCTTCACAATTAACAGCAGTGACGGTAGGGATCAAGGTGCTATAGACGACGCTCCTGCCACAGCTGGAATGTGAATTCCTGGCATGCAGGAGTTAACGCCTTGCCTTCTCCACTTCTCAGAGCACCTAACTCAGCATGCAGCCAGTAGGAGACACTCAAGGCATTTTTCACTAAAGCATGAAGAAAAAAATGGAACAGTTTTACATCAATCGTTTTTGTAATTTGGGTCAAATGCCCTTTTGTTTTTCATGACTAAAATGAATACCTGATCCTGGAAAAAAGTAAGTACAGTGCTGTTCTAAATGTGAGAATAAGAGTTTTTATATACAAAGAAAAAGGCATCGAAGTGCAAACTCCACATGAATGTCTGAGCCTATCAGGCACACTATGTTAAAGAAAAGTACAGCACAGCCTCCTTTGTAAATAAAGGCCATTCTTGCCTCTGCTCGCCTTACTTTTCCCCTCTATTGAATGAATTGCGAGAAGACAAGGCTTTTTAAATTGGCAAATGGGTGGCATTGTTACCATCCACTTCCTGACCGCAATATGTAAAGGCCCACCTGAGATTTTTTTTTGACATTCAGTATAACCGCGTAAAAAGAAAACTTTTAGCCTACGCAAGTACATGACTCACATTTAAGAAAATTGCATCCATTGATAATCCTAGAATGGGTGGCCTTTACTCCATGATTGAAGTCACTCCCATTAAAGATGACAAAACAGAAGCCCAGAGAGTTCCAGCAACTTCCTCAAGGTCAAACTAGATGTCAGGAAAAGGAAGAAGCTAATAAGAGACCGAGGCGGGAATACAGCAACAGTGGAAGGACAGGTGGAGGAAGATGAATGGAGCAGGAAAGGAAGTCAGTCAGAACATGAGCAGAGCTATGGTAGCTGAATGCCCTCCATCCACATGAGTTTTAGTAACATTCCACATTACAGAGCTGTCTTTAAATCCATCAACATCAAATAAAAACTTTACCATCAATGCCAAAATAAATCAATCATACAACTGGAGTTACACACACACACACACACACACACACACACACACACACACACACTCCATAAAAATATTAATGCTATGTCCTTATAAACATACCCAGCTCCCAACCTGGGTCTGGAAGACACATCTGAACAATCCACAGTGGCTCTATTCATGTGGCCTATCCAGCGACGCAGGAAGAGCTGATGTTCAGGCAGGCTCCTGATCTGGTCTAGACAGAACTAGAATCCTATTTGAAAGTCACAGAGCCACTTCATCCTACTTTACTAGTTGGAAACTTACCCTCGATAGTTTAGTGCGACTTCAACATTGTGGTAGGTGGTGTGGGGCCAGGGTGGAGGGAATAGCAAAGACAATAACTTTAAAGTACTTAAAGTTGGGAATCAGATATGAATATTAAGGAAGCTAAATAAAAATGCAAGAGTAGAAGCTGGGCTTGGTGGCTCAGCCTGTAATCCCGCATCTTGGGAGGCTGAGGTGAGTGGATTGCCTGAGCCCGCGGGTTTGAGACCCACCTGGGCAACTTGGCGAGACCTCATCTCTACAATAAATCAAAAAATCAGCCGGATATGGTAGCGCATGCCTGTAATTCCGACTACTCAGAAGGCTGAGGCGGAAGGATCGCCAGAGCCCAGCAGGTCGAGGCTGCGGTGGCCGGGAGCAGTCACTACACTCCAGTCTGGGCGACAGAGTGAGACTCCAACTCAAAAAAAAAAAAAAGAGTAGATACTATTAAATGCCAAAGAACTAGAGAGGCAGCAAACACTGTGGGAATTTAATGTCACAAACAGTATCTGGAGATAGATGATCTGGGTAAAAGGGACAACTATCGATACCTATAGGGAAATTAACTACCTGAATACCTATCTTTTACCCATTCATTCAGAAAGTAAGCATTTAGCTTATACAGTGGGGCAAGAAAATGAGGCTACAACAATGAATAAGGCACATTCTCTACCTGCAAGAGGCTTGAGTGTAGCAAGGGATATGGATCCCACCTCCCAACACGTACTCCTGAGATCCGTCATGCAGTTTTGGAAATAGCACTAATAGATGGTCATAAGAAGAATGATTGACTTCTGGTGGTATGCTTTTACAACACAAACATTTCCATCCAGAATCTACTTAGTGACCCATCTTTATGAATGATTTCTCCATACATGAAAATCACCTAGACAAGGGAACCCATAGGAATCTCACGACACCTAGAGTAATCCTTTAGTTTAAAGAATTATCAAAATCCATTGGCTTGGAAGGTAAGGGGATATGCCATCGTTTCTAAAATGTCTCCCTAGGAGCCTGAATATATGGCACACTTACTTGTTGAGAGTTCCTCGTGGTTCATCTGCCCATAAGTAGGCTGCTTTAAGAGTGTAGATTATGCATATCATGTAATAGGGATGATATTATTAACTTGTTCTCAAAAGTTTTATGATGATAATATGTAATGGCAGTACACGCTATAGCTATGAAAATATCGTCCATTTTACTAATGGGATCTTTTGTGTGTATGACTTGGGTCCATGATTAAGCAGCAGAGAGTTTTCCATTTGAGCTCCCCCAGTACCTAGAACACAGCCATGCACAGGGAAGGGGCTCAGTTCCTATGAATTCCTCAGGTGTAGCCAGAAGCATCGCCCCTACTCCAGAGCTGGCATAAGACTGGGGCTCAGAGGCAGAGAAGTCCATTCTTCTGGAGACACACGATCCATTTTTTCCCCATTTAAACACACATTGGTGGCAATTAGCATCTGAGAGAAGATGCATGACTTTTTAAAAAAAATGTACATGCCCTAAGATTCTGAATAAACAGTTTGCTAGAGCTTACAATTGCTGCTCCAATATCTAAGTTAGACCAATTCATAATTTGAACAGCATAACATATGAGCACAATTCAAGTTTTAAAGTAAAATCCCATATATTTGGTTTTTCAAAGATTCATAGAAAAGAAAATCTGCTCTGTGATCCCAGGAAGGTAGCTTTCATGCCCTCAGAATTATTAACAATGCAAAATGCATTATTATTCTGTCAAGTTTTGTGCTGTTCTGCTTTCCTCCTGCCAAGTAAATCAGAATCTAGCTGGACTGGAGCTATTAATCTCTGATTCTAACAGAGTGTGGTAAACTACATTTATGCCTGATGTAAATACAACCATTGGTATGGGGATGCTGATTAATTTGCAGTATCTGTAACACCTGTCAGGTGCTCTCACAGGGCATCATACCCTGCCAGCGATAATATTACACAATTAACTGCAGGGCCTGGAAAGTTAATTGCATGTGCAGCTCCTTCCCATCACATCTCAGTTCCAGCCTCGTTCTTGTCACGAGAAGGCTTTAGCCTAAAGCCTGAATAACATGTGTAAGGCTTACAGAGGTGTGTTTCCACTCTTATTTCAACACCTTTGCACCAGCCTGTCAAACAGGAATATTGATTAGGAAACAAGTTGCATTCCCCCTAGACCGTCTCTCCTCTCCTCCTCTGGTGCTCATTTTGTGAGACTGTATTCAGGGTAATTTGGTAACAGGGTGAGTGGGGAATTCAAATCTGCTGGGGAAAGTGGCCATGTGCCTGTCTCTGTGTGTGGCTTCTAGAGATGACATGCTCAATCATCATTCTGTTTGCTTGTCTGGAACATCACACACTGCAGTGCCACTGGCCTGGTCACCATCCCTTTGATGCGCAGAGCTCAGTACAGCACTGGAGGCTGGGTGTCACTGTCCCTAAAGCCCCTCCTTGGATCACAGGAGTTCACTCCCACTTCCACTGGGTCTCTGCTTCCACGAGACTTCCTCCAAAGGCTGTACCTGCTCGTCTTCCCTCAAGTGACTCCTTTTGCTCTCTTTTACCTTACCTCAATTTCCTGCAGAGGTATCTCCCAACCTGACATACAATATTTATATATATGGACGGTTTCTCTCCAGTAAGATGTAAGATCCATGAGAGCAGGGGTTTCATCCATTTTGTCCCTGTGTGTACCAAGAGCGCCTGGTACAGGTTCAGGGCTGAATAAACCGCCATTGGATAAACAAACGCACATGGACAAACAGGGGCCAGGTACCTGCAGGAGAACAAAGAGCCTGGTCTTGCCCATCTCTGCCATAGGCTTGTCTTTTTTTTTTGTCATAATTGCACCACTGCAGTAGCTACTGCCAGGCTGCTGTCTTACCAGATCCTTGTCTGTACCAGCAACAGATTCCAGAGTCAGGGCATCCAAGTCCTCATCCTGCTCCTTCCAAACTCACTCTATGACCTTGAACACAAAGAGATGATCTAACATTCCTTGAACTTCAAATTTTATTCCCAAATTCACGCCTTTTGGAATCTGTTCATAGTAGAACGGCCTTTTTTCCCCCTAAAGAAGTGTAGCCAGGGCTTGCAGCTGGTGATGCATTTGGCAGCTGTGGTCTCCTCTGCTGGATCAGGGCCTGAGGCTGTTTATATTTAGATAGTGGAAATGCTATTGAAACAGCAAAGCCCTTAATCGTCACAGTTCCACTCCCAGCATGCAGTGGGGTGAACAAGGTGATCCACGGATCTAAGGAGTTGTACGCCCTCTGTTCCCTTTTCCCTTGTCTCCTTCCAGACTTTTAATTATCTCACTCTCTTCCCAAAGAGAGGCTATTGGGAAATAATGACAGTAAATCTTCCTCTGATGGTTATCATTATCACCACCATAATTATCTTTGACATTGTCAGCACCATAATTAACACGGTTATTGGCATTGTCCTTGTTATTGCTGTTTTCTTCTTCATTCCTTATGACCACAAGCACCACCATCACAACTGTCACCCTCATCATCAGTTGCTATCATGAGGTCTGTAGCCATGATTCAACTGTGTCTTAACCCAAATCTCTAGCAAAAGCTCCTTTCCTGTACCAGAAGCCTTCTGCAGTATAAAAACTCACCATGGACATATATAATGGTGAAATAAGGAATCCCAGGGGACATGTGTGGTTGTCCTTCTAGTTTCTCGTCACTAACTTTTATTTCCCCTTCCCTAATGGTCTTTGTGGTTACATCTTTGCACCACTGGTCTAGAAACACAGTGCCAACAATAAATGACAAGATGCTTAAAGGAAGGCATAACTAATCAACCTCTATTTCACTTCCTAATCTACCTTGTTTCCTTCACTGCCATATTCCAGAGTCTAGGATGGTGCTTTGTCCACATTTCCTGGTTTACTATTCCCACCACTGTGGTGTAATGGGTGATTGACTCTGGCCATCTTGTTCTTTATGGAGGATGTCTGTATGGTCTGAGGCAGAGTAGGTAGTTAATAATCATTAACAGAATGGATTTTCCAGTTTGAGTAAAAAATGGTGTCTGCTTAATAGTAAATAAAGACGCATTGCTGAGCTTAACTCTTATATTTCAAATGCAAACGTAACGTGGAACATTCTCTTTGTTTAGAATAAATTAGAATGTTGTGATACTGAGAGATTCTAAAAAGACAGTAGAAAATGATATGAAAAAAAGATTTGGATTTTCATGTTGGTTTTGCTTTATCTCTACTCTATGTGCTTTCTTGGAATTTGAGTGGTTGGAGATACACTACTGGGCAGCATGGACCATTTTGCCAAGCAACAACCATTGCAGTTATCACTGCAGGATCATATGCATTGTTTTGCACATCTTATTTTAATAAGTCAATGATACCTGAGAGGAAAAAAAAGTTTGCTTTTTCCCAACTGGGGGACAGGGTGTAGATACTGAAGGAAACATCATCTTCTTTGGTCCTGTCCTCTGCACACCCTCTCCCCATTCATGCTCATAAAACCAAAAACCTCAGTTTGAGAAAGGGCCACTAGTACAGGTTAGGTATGCATAGACAAATTTCTTGTAGCCAGGTTTTAGAAAACTAGTCCAACCTCTATGGAAAACTGTGTGGAGAATTCTAAAAGAACTAGAAATTGATCTTCCATATGACCCAGCACTTCCCCCACTGGGAATATACCTGGAGGACCTCAAAATCATTCTGCAAAAAAAGATACCTGCATACGTATGTCTATTGCAGCACTATCCACAACAGCAAAAACATGGAACCAACTGTACTTCCCACCAAAACTGGACATGATTTTAAAAATGTACATATACTCAATGGAATGTTACGCAATCATAAAGAGGGACAGACATATGGACTTTGCAGCAACTTGGATGGATTTAAGAGTCTATCACACTCAGTGATCTATCACAGAAACAAAGAACTGAGTACTACATGTTCTCACCCATAAGCGGACCCTGAACAATTACCATAATACTATAAGAAAGGGATTGGCAGTAGCAGGATACTGTTAGGGGAGGGTGGAGGACACAACATCAATAAGGGTACCAGGCAAAGTGGGGACCAAAGGGAGACCCAAACTTTATCTGTATGATGACCACTTATATACCTAATCCTGAATTGTACCCCACATCTTTAAAATGAAAAAGTGTTTTTTTAAAAGCAAATAAAAAAATACTATATTTGAAAGAAAAGAAAACAAAGTATCCAGACATCTGCAGGCTGAACAGCCCTTCGGACTGGAATGAGAAATCAATGTGGTCTCCAGTCCACCCCACCTCCTCGGTTCACCAAAGGAAAACTCCATTAAGGTAGCTCTCAGATCAGGAATAAAAAAGTCATAGAAATGATCATAAGAAATCTTTTAGCTCTCTGCAAAAGATAGTGTAGTCTGGAAACTGTCCATTCCTCCCATCAGAGGCAGAGAAATGTCCATCTCTCCAGAGCAAGGGTTACCTGGGCTTCACCCTCTTTAGCATATCAATCATTGTGGAGGTATATCAGGCCTATTGTGAAAAGCAAAAGGTGCAGTTGCTCTTACCCATGCCAGCTTTGGCACGTCTCTCTATCTTTCTCCTCTTTTTTCTCCAATAAACTTTGTTTTAAAACTTTGCTGGCCAATCTAAAATTCATTTTAGGGTTGAGCCAAAGAATCCACGAATTTTGTGTCACACCCCACCCAGTATCAAGTTTACATAAGAAGACAAGAAGATTAGACAGGATGAGATTTATGTGAAGAATGAAAACTCACATTCATTCACTAATTTACTCAATTCATTTCTTCAGTCATTTATTCAGATTCTTGACAAGGTGTATGCAGGGTGACCACACTATTAAGGAATCTAGAATTGTGTTCTGGGATACTTGCTCAGCTGAGCAAAGGAAAGATGAAGGATGCATAAAAGAGAGCTGTCCACAAATATCTGAAGGTTATCAAGTAACAATGAAGAAAATGTATTTACTGTTGCTCTAGACTGTACCTCCTAATAGTGTAGCCATTAGCTACATGTGGCTATGTAATTTTAAGTTAATTACAATTAAATAAAATTACAAATGAAGTTTTCCAGTCTTATGGCCACATCTTATGTACTCAAGAGCCACGTGTGGGTAGTGCTACCATCTTGGATAGTGCAGTGTTAGACTACTTCCATTTTTGCAGAAAAGGCCAGTGGGCATGGCTATGTAAAAGTTGGAAAGAGATACAGCATTCGGTAAGTTTTTAAAAATAAACTTAAATTTTCTAAAGAAGAACTTTGGGAAAATTAGAACCGTCTAGTCTGGGGAGAGGGTGGTCTGCAAGGATGAATTTTGTGTCACCTGAATGAAGTCATGAGAGCCTGCAGTGCTCACTCCCAGAGATGGCGTGCTGGACAAGAAGATTAGACAGGGTGAGATTTATGTGAAGAATGAAAACTCACATTCATTCACTAATTTACTCAATTCATTTCTTCAGTCATTTATTCAGATTCTTGACAAGGTGTATGCAGGGTGACCATACT
Source organism: Carlito syrichta (assembly GCF_000164805.1). Taxonomy (NCBI): domain Eukaryota; kingdom Metazoa; phylum Chordata; class Mammalia; order Primates; family Tarsiidae; genus Carlito; species Carlito syrichta. The sequence continues at coordinate 137,582 of NW_007052966.1, forward strand.
ATTAAGGAATCTAGAATTGTGTTCTGGACAGTGACTTGGGCACCTGCCAATATATCTTCAGTCTCAAAATCCTATGATGCTATAAACTGTAGATTATTTTAAAATCAGCACATGAAAAAGTATATATTCACGCTAAGAAAGGTAGAGAAAGGGAGAGTTAGGAGGTGCCTGGTCCATGTGCATTCAATGAATAATTTTCATAAGCAGAAAGGATTCGGGGGCTAGTCATGACTCCTAAATGAAATTCCAAACAAGAACAGAAGCTAGTGAGTATACCTCACCCAACTCTACCACTCAACAAAACAGCAAAATAAACATTAAACAAAAAATAATCAACAAACCTAGAAACACACTCAGGTGATGGCTAAAAGAAAGATGTGAGCACAGATTTGAGCATCCAAATTCTGTTCATAAATGACTTGGAAAGAATAGACTAATATATCAGAGTTTAATAAGTTTCCTGCTCACTATTGGAGAAAATGTTTATCTACCAAGTAACTGTGTGCACATCAGAATTTGCATGCAATACATATAAGGACAATTGCTAACCTTAGACACAAAGAGAAAGACCAAATATTATTTTAAAATTAAATTTTGATTTAATTTACAAAACAATTTTTAAAGAATACATACATTATTAATTCAGTGAGTCCCATGAATATTTAGTTTCTAGAGAAAAGTTAGCTTTTTTATTTAACTGGACATTAAAAAAATTTCCTGCATCTGTGGTAGACAAAGTATAACCCATTGGATAAAGTCCTCGAACAAATCATTAGCTAACAGAAAAGGCAAAGACAAGTCACAATAATGAGAAACCTAGGATAAGGGTTACTTCTCACTGTAACAGTTAGGAAAATAATTTAATATGCGAGTCCTGGAGCTCTCAGGTGTATATTGTATTCTGAAGAGAGACATGCTGATCTAACATCATGTTGCCAGAGGGCTCATGAAGAAATCAAGGAGAACCAGTGTCTTTACCATGGATCATAAATTAAATATTCACAGGTGTTTATTGTCAGCATCTCTTAGAACAAATCATTTTAACTAGTGAAGGATCTCTTCCTCCTGAGGGGGACACTTCTGGAGGCATCTAGTGATTGGGGCAGGATGGAGAAAGCCCTATTCACTAGGCTTCTCTCAACCCTTCTCCCTCCTCCCCCACCTCCAGTGTTTAATGAGCACAACCTGCGCTGGCAGCAAGGTTTTCTCTTTGGCTCTCTGGCCTAAAATCTGCCTGAAGCTATCCTCCATTATCACCAGGGTGAGCAGATACAATGGCCCTGCTACACACACATTAATGCTAACAGTGCTGCCCACCGACAGCACTGCCGGTAAGCAAAGCCTGCTGCTGTTAGCCATCCTGCCTCCTGGGACTCTGCTGCCAGCTTCTGACTAGTTCCTCGCATGGAATATCTGAAAGAGATCCCCCTTGTACACAGTGAACAGGTGATGCTGTGCTGTATCTGTCAGCTGCGGAGACATGTTCACACAAAGCTGTGAAGAGGGAGAGACAGCGATGTAATGAAAACTCTCTCTCTCTCTCTCTCTCTCTCTCTCTCTCTCTCTCTCTCTCTATATATATATATATATATATATATATCCCTGCGAGACAAGCTGGGTTGCAAGCTTGACTTTACTACTAATGAGTCACATGATTTTGGATGAGGAACTTCAACTTCCCGGATGTCACTTTCTCTTCATCTATAAAGTGGGAAATGGGAAGGGTCATCTTGGGTCCATTTCAGCTCTATGGCTCTAGGATGATCCTTTGACTAAGCATGGGAGGATGGGGATTAAGAAATAAAAGCCACGCTATTCCCCACGCCTCACCAACACACAGGAGTCAAAGGGCACATGAGGAGTGTCCAGGTAAAGAATGCGCGTCAGAGCCCACGATCATGATGTCCAATGAGGACGCGGGAACCGTGTTTGGGTCGGGGCCTGGGTGTGCATTTGAAGTAGCAGCGCTGGTTGCGAGAAGGTGGCTGCTCTATCCCAGGGGCATCTCTAGCGCCGTGCAATACTGCCCCGGGGTGGCGTCTGTGCTGGCGCTAAGATCAGGCGACTGAGGAACCTTCTCTTATGAATGGGACACGCAGATGGTGATAGGGTCCTCGCCGCGCAGGGCCGAGCAGCCCACCGCCGGCCCGCAGCTGCCATCATGGCTGCAGCTCGAGTGGTGCACCGTGTTGCAGTGCACGCAGTGCCACGCCATGCTCGGCCACTCGGTGCACCATGCCTGGGACCTGTCGCGGTCCCTTGGGGCCGTGGTCTTCTCCACTGTAACAAATAATGTCGTTTGGGAAGTGCCCTTCCCAGCTGGCATTGAAGGTTCTCTCAAAGGCAGTACTTTCAACCTTTTATTCTGTGGTTCCTGGGAAATTCTCGTTGGTTTCCATCTATTCTACTCACACTGCCCTGGTTACCTTGAGAGGTCACTTCTGCCTTTCCAGTGACAAAATGCTGTGCCACCTCTTAAAAACAAAAACCGTAGTAAGCACATCTGAGATGGATATTCACAATGTACTTCTATCCGAAAAGATTGCAGGCCAGTGCAGTGGCTCAAGCCTGTAGTCCCAGGACTTTGGGAGGCCAAGGTTAGAGGACTGCCAGAGCTAACAGGTTTGAGACCTTGGTGAGACCTCATCTCTACAATAAATCACAAAATTAGCCAGGAGTGGTAGCGTGCGCCTGTAGTTCCAGCTACTTGGAAGGCTGAGGCAGAAGGATCCCTGAGCCCAGCAGGTTGACCCTGGGGTGGTCATGAGTGGCCTAGGTTACAGAGTGAGACTCCAACCAAAAAAAAAAGATTGCAGAGCTGGAAGAGAAGATAGTGCTAATGCATACTTGCTTAGATTCACTAATGAAGATACTGAAGTGACTCCAGAAAACTGACCCAGAACCAAGACCTGAGTGTCAGTTCAGAATTGATTGCTACCTTCAGCAAGTACTATATGTCCTTTTTTTAAAAAAAGACTGACTTCAAGAATGGGGTCAAATGTGGTTTATGTTTACCTCTAGGATGATTTCTTTTCTTTTTTTTAATCAATATTTTTTATTTTGATATTGTGGGGTACAGTTAAGGGTTAGGTATACAAATATGCTTCATTCAGGCCCCCTTGTTGATAACAGGTGTCTCCCCGTCCCCAGACAGATGTTTACTACCATTAGTCCCATCCCCCCCCATGTTTCCCAACACTGTCAGTCATTTTCTTATAGTAGTGCATTGGATTATCAAGGTCCACTATATGAGTGAGAATATGTGATACTCAGATCTTTGTTTCTGTGAGAGGTCACTTAGTATTACAGACTCTAGCTCCATCCAGGTTTCTGCAAAATTCATGATTTTGTTCTTTTTTATGGCTGCATAGTATTCCATCGTGTATATGTACCACATTTTTTAAATCCAGTCCTCTTTTGATGGACAGCGTGGTTGGTTCCAGGTTCTTGCTATTGTGAACAATACTGAAATAAACGTTCGCGTGCAGGTATCTTTTTTATAGCGTGATTTGCGTTCTTCAGGGTATATTCCCAGTAGGGGGATTGCGGGGTCATATGGGAGGTTGATGTTTAGAGCTTTTAGGAATCGCCACACTGCTTTCCACAGAGGTTGCACTAGTTTACACTCCCACCAACAGTGTAGAAGTGCTCCCTTTTCGCCACACCCTCTCCAGCAGTTGCTATTTTTTGAGTTGTTGATAATTGCCATTCTGACTGGAGTTAGATGGTATCTCAGTGTGGTTTTGATTTGCATCTCCCTGATGATTAATGAGGTTGAGCATTTCTTCGTGTGTCTTCCTTTGTGAAGTGTCTGTTCATATCTTTTGCCCATTTTATAATGGGGTTGTTTGTTTTTTTCTTTTCTGCACATTTGAGTTCCTTGTAGATCCAAGATGTTAAGCCTTTGTCAGACCTGGAGTTGGCAAATACTTTTTCCCAGTCTGTAGGCTGTCTTCCTGCTCTCTTGATGGTTTCTTTGACTTTGCAGAAGCTTGTCAGTTTAATGAGGTCCCACTTGTCTATCTTTTTCCTTATGGCCTATGGGTTTCAAGTTTTGTTTAGGAATTGGATACCAGTTTCAATTTCCATGAGGGTATGTCCTTTATTTTCTAAGGTTCTTATGGTTTGAGGTTTTACATTTAGGTTCCTGATCCATTTGGAGTTAATTTTTGTGTGTGGGGATAGATAGAGGTCCTGTTTCAATCTTCTGCATGTGGTCAGCCAGTTTTCCTAGCACTGTTTACTGAATAGGTTCTCCTCTCCCCAGTGATCGGTGGTGGAGGCTTTGTCGAAGATGAGTTGGTTGAGAAATTGAGGTCTTGCCTCTGGAATCTCAATTCTATTCCATTGGTCTATATGCCTGTTCCTATACCAATACCAAGCTGTTTTGATGATTGTAGCTTTATAGTAAAGTTTGAAGTCTGGTAATGTGATACCACCTGCTTTGTTTTTTTTTTTGCTGAGGATTGTTCTGGCTATTCTTGGACGTTTGTGTTTCCATATGAATTCCTGTGTTGTTTTGGAAGAATCAACATTGTGAAGATGTCCATCTTACCTAAGGCAATCTACAGATTCAATGCAATACCTATCAAATTACCAGCAACATTCTTCTCAGATCTAGGCTGATTTCTAAATGATATGTGAAGCTGTCTTTAGCTGAGAAAAAAGAGTCTTCTGTCCAGGTTTTTAAACCATTTGCCTTAAGAACTTATTTTTTCTTCTTATAGTTTCATAAAAGTTATCTCTGAAAATATCTTTGACTATATATTTAAGAATTAGGATGCACTGTTACATGGTTGATCTGAAAATAGAATTGGGATTAATGTTGAGTATTATTAATAGTATTCCTGCATGGAGTAACTGTTATGAATACTGATCATTTTTTTTCTTATGTAAAATATAGATACATAATATTCTATAGATACTACTTAATAAACTGACTGAATAATAATAAAAAAAGAAATAAAAACCAGTGTGGTCTATGGAGGAGGCAGTATTCATATTGGGTCTTTAAGCACAGTACAATATTTTGCATGAAGGAGTGTCTCACTCAGAGCCACTCTGATGGCTACAACACCAGCAACAGGCCATGTGGGATGCACAGGAGGGATGAGGTAGGTGGGAAACTGCAGCATTCGTCAGGGCAAAAGGAGATAAGAGTCTAGACTGAGGTAAAGGCAGTGGGGAACAAAGAGAGGAATATGGTTCCAAACTACTGGGCATGTCATCCAATTTAGCTTAATTCAGGAACAAAGCAGCCACGTAACACATTGGTCAGAAAAGATCAAATGAGTTGATAGCCTATGACTTACAGTCAGAGACCATCTAAATGCAGAACTGACTGTAGCATGTGATGTGTGTGCACTGACCCTGTAAGGATTACTGGTGAGGCTTTGATAATAAATACAACAAGAACCTTCACTCTACTTGTCAGAGTTAAGATCCTCAGCTGTCCTGAACTTGTTTGATGGGTAAAGCCATGATTTAGCAAGAATTTATGGAATCATTTCCCATATTTTTCCTTTCTTGTTCCTATGGCATTCCTTTTTTCTTTCATTTATTCAACAAATACACGCTGATCATTTATAACCTTGCAGGTGCAAAAAGAATAAGGGACAGTTCCATTCTTGAGGTACTCAAAGTGCGGTGGTGAGGGAGACAGCATAGTCAGCAATTAGTGAACTTGACACCTGGGGCACCTGGGGAAGCATTTGCTCCTATAAAAGTTACATTTCTGAACGGAAGAGATCACCAGCTGGATAAGGTTGAGAAGGAGATATACATGGTGAAAACAGCCTGAGCAATGTCACTTGGAACTTATTTAAATGCAAGTAACAGAAAACCCTGTGAGCAGTGACTTAGACAAATAGGGTTAAGTTTTCTAGCACAACAAGTCTAGAGAACAAGGATTGAAAGTATCAGATTGATGGTGCCATTAAGGGCCTGGATTCTACGTCCTGCTCTGGCATCTTCTTCCAAATGCTTTGCTCCCTGTGCTCATCTCCTCAAGCTCCACAGCACCACTGAATTGAAGGTAGAGGCGGGGCCGGGGGAGGGAAGAGAGAGCACTTTGTTCCTTTTTCAAGGTAGCCAAAGCTTTCCCAGAGTTCCCACAGCAAACATCTCCCTTACTTCCATGAGGTCAAAGTCATCGCATTTGGCTCTTATAACTGTGAGACCGGGAAAGTCTGGGGAAATGGGAACTTCCAGGATTCCGATTTGTAGTGACAATTTCACAAGTCTATCCAGATAATAAAACTCATAGAACTGCACACCAAAAAAAGCCGTAAACGTAAAAAAAAGCAAAGAAAAATCCAATTTTGTATCATTATGTAAAAATATGCCTCTAAATAGAAATCAAGAAGACATTTAAGATAGGTTGATGAATAAGGTAACAATAGTCTACCAAAGGCAGCATTTCCACATGCATTCTGAGCTGAGTAATTATAGGGATGTGCTGCAAAGTGTGTTTAAATATTTATAACATGAAAGGCCTCCTTGGTATGAATGGTCTTAAGAAATATTTCAACAGAACATATCTCTTACATGCACGGCTTAACAAAAGTGCATTTAAGAAATTAAAATCACAGAAGCTGAAATTGCTCATTCCCAAGATAGGCTTCCTGAGCAATGTGGGCAAACATTCCATTCACATAAATGCTCACAGCCCAAGAGTGGCCACAGGCAACCACATGCGGAGGACTGGCAGTTCCATTTTGTAATGGAATATGTATTTTCTGAGGACCTATTATGTTTGGGTCAGCCATGTGCCAGGCCACCTTCAAAGATCTTATAGTCTACTGGGGATGGGGACTTATTAGCAGGAAATTAGAAAACTCTATTACAAGTGCTGTGGCCCAGGTGGAAGGATAGCTTGAGGCCAGAAGTTCAAGACCAGCCTGGGCAACATAGTGAGACCCCATCTCCACAAAACAACAACAACAAAATTAGCCAGGCATAGTGGCGAGTGTCTGTAGTCCCAGCTACATGGAAGGCTGAGGTGGGAGGACTGCTTGAGCCCAGGAGTCTGAGGCTGTAGTGATCTAGGATCACACCACTGCACTCCAGCCCAGATGACAGAGAGAGACCATGTTCCTTAAAAAAAAAGAAAATGATGTGAATGTGAACCCTGTGGGTTAATCCTCTGAGAATTAACCTACTCCTATGGAGTCAGAGGCCTCCCACTGAGGAGATTAGAAGGGTGTGGGTGAATTTTGAGGTGAGTAGAGGAGGCAGAGGGAACAGTAAGACCAAACAAAGGTTCCGAGGTGAGAAGGCACACTGTGCACTGTCAGCGATGTATGTGAGGGCAGAGGCGTGTCCACCTGACAAGGGCTCTTCCTGAAGGTAGCTGCAAGAATGGCATCAGGAAGGTGAGAGGAGGAAAAGGGAAGAGGTACAAACTGCAGAATAAGAAATCTGCAGGGAGCTTAGAGAACAGGTTAAAGGTGGTGTGTGTGTGTGTGTGTGTGTGTGTGTGTGTGTGTGTGTGTGTGTGTGTAGGCTGGGGAAGTCTGAGTCAAAGATGTCCCGGGAGGTGAATGTGATTCTTTAGATAACAAATGAAGGTGGGCTGGTCTACTTACTGGCAATGAGGGAGGAGAGAAGGGACACACTCCAATGGCAGGAGAATGGTGATGCTACCTGGGTCGTGGGTAGACACAAGGCCTCTGCAGCATCCTGGTAAAGAGAGGATTGTGCTGAAGGCTTTTCCTAAGGGCTTGATGTCAGCGGCAGGAAGCAGAGTCAATTTGGGGCAAAGTGGATGAGTTTAGTTTGCACATGTATTTGAGGTCCCTCTGGGCTCTCAGTTTGAGGTCCCTCTGGGCTCTCAGGAGATAGCAGTCATACAAGGTCAGAGATCTGGAGCAGAGATGTGATTTGGGGAGTCATCTTTGATTAGATGAGTGCATCTCAAACTTCAATGCCCATATGAATGCCCCATCCAGATCACTTAAATCACATATTCTAGTTTAATTTTTTTTTATTTTTAATTTTAATGGTGTGGGGTACAATTCAGAGTTAGGTATACAAATATTAATTATGCAGGTACTGTTGTTGATGAGGCATAACGCCCCCAACCAACCCCAGCAGTTTCCTGCTACTGCCAATTCTTTTCTTATAGTATTATGATAATTGTTCAAGGTCCACTTATGAGTGACAGTCCAGTTTATTAGGGTTTGGGCTTAAGTCTGACAGTCAGCATTTCTAGCAGTTTTCCTGGTGAGACTTCTACCATCAATCAGTGGACTGCATTTTGGGTGGCAGCAGCTTATGCAGTAAGTGCAGGGGTAGGTAAAGCTGCCCACAGAAAGTATGGTGCATGAGAAGAAAAGACAACCTTGGACAGCACTCGGGGAAATCCAGTCAAGTCTGAATACGAGTTCCTAACTGACAAAAGAGAGGGAGAGGCAGCCAGAGGACAACCGGGTGTGCAGAACCAAGGACACAAGGAAGAGGGAAGGATGAGTGGCCTCAAATTCTGCCACAAGGCCAAACCACAGGAGGCCTGAGGAGGTTAGTATATGGGCTGAATATTTGTGTCCCCTTAACATTACACAGGAAGAGAACCTTCACCAGAAACTGAACCTGCAGGCACCTGGACTTTGGACTTCCAACCTGCAGAATTGAGAAAAAAATGTCTGCTGGGTAAGCCGCCCAGTCTATGGTATTTTGTTGTGACCGCCTGAGCAGCCTAATACAGGCACCAATGTATTCAGGCACAAGAAGACTGCTGGTAAAATTGAGTAGAGTTTCACAGCAATGGTGGGGCCAAGTAAGTTTCCAGCGAGCTCAGGGGCAGCAGAGTGCCCTTCAAGAGCAGTTGCTTTTCAGAGAGGGAGACCTGGAGTTACAGCCCTGCAGCCCAGCCCTGGAGAAATTGTGCAATCTCCTTAAGCCCCAGTATCCTAATCTGTAAGATGGGAATAATAATCATACTTTCCCCCTAGTTGTTGGGTGACTGAGCACTCAGTATCTGCTTCACACTGTGGGAGACACACAGACCACGATAAGGGTGTGGGAGGTAGGGAGAAGCAGAGGGGAGGAGTCCAGACTCTTTTCTCTTTAGTAGTCTGACTATGAAGGGAGGGGTAAGAAGAAGAGGTGGGTATGGACTGATAACTTTTTTTGTCTTTGTCTTGAGATGCTGGAGATCTGAGTAAATGTAAATGCTTAAGGTACAATGGCAGCTAGGAAGGAGAAATTGAAGTTACAAAATCCAGGAAAACTTGAGATCCAAAGCACAGCCGAGGGGCTCAGGAAACAGGAGGAGGAGGAGGAGGAGAATAGGATGGTGTGGGAGGCCAGCAGGTCAGGGGGTCTCCTCTTCCCAGCCCATTCATTCTACTGTCTCAGCTCCCCCTTCACCAGTGCTACTGTCCAAGAGAGAACTGAGAGGGGCATTGTGTCCTCTTCCAGAAACCCAATGGGTCAGACAAATTAAGCTCATCACAAGAATCTTGGAAACTAACTCATCTCTGTTCCTATCTGATCACAGAAATGCTGTAAACAAGCAATTACGCTCTGACCATGAGCACTGCTAGCTGACACGTGTTTAGTCATCTCCACAAATGCCCTTGCAGCTGACTTTCTGTTTCCATGGTTTTGCAAGGCACTACTATGTCTACACTCCATGACCCTCTGATTCTTAAAGCAAGCACCTTATACGACCTTTTCAACCAGGATGAAGGGCACAGGTGATGGATGATACCTTTAGGAAGTGGCAGAACATCTCTAAATAAATATTTGCAGCAGGGAGGCACAGAAGGGGCAGCCATCATTGAGGAAGAGGAGACTGCCATAAAGACCTGGGGTCCAACTCCCAATTATGCTAAAGCGTAGCAGAGGACAGGTGACCTAATCCTGCTTGAGGGCAGCAACATGTTGGGATACAGAACAACACTCCAAAATCCTGGCTTCCGACAGAGCAGAAGAAGGCAGTCAGAAGGAGGGCAGTGTCCTGTTTACTAGCCTTAGGACATTCTGGGGATATAGGAAAGTCTAAAATGAGGTGCTGTTTATGGTCAGGTACAATACACACACCAAATCTCCCCCTCAAAGAGCAATTATACTGCTCTCTCAGTTTAGAAGTCTCTGCATCTCCAAGAGACATCTTTGCTGCATTATACACATGACTGCTGAGAATATATGCCTGTCTCAAAGGGCTTAAAAGGCTCAGAAAGCTCTTTGTTGTAAATAAAAGCTGGAGCTAATAAGCTCTTACTTTTCAAGTTGGGTCTTGCAGAAAGTTTTGAGAATCTATGAGATATCCTAACTACTCTGTTCCTTGTTGCCTCTCATTTGTCAAACGTGTTTTTTTTTTTTCTTTTGCCTGTTTCTGAAGTCACTGAATTGCCCAGAATAATCACAGGCCCATGTACTGATGCATCTGAGAAGGAAGCAGAGGAGGACTGTGGCGGCCAGGGCTCCTTGACCCTTCCTTCTTTCTCTTCTCCTTCTTGTCTCGTCTTCCTCATTGTTTCGCAGCACAAATCTTCTCTTCTAGTCAATTTTTGATCTTTCATTGCTCCTTCCCCCCTTTACCTTCCCCCAAATGCATGAGCAGACAGAAACAGCCCATGGTTTTTTTTTGAGTTGGAGTCTCACTCTGTCATGCAGGCTGGAGTGTAGTGGCATGTTCATGGCCACCACAGCCTTAACCAGCTGGGCTCAGGCGATCCTTCCACCTCAGCCTTCCAAGTAGGTGGAACTACAGGCATGCACCACCATGCCCAGCAAGTTTTCCTTGATTTATTGTAGAGACGAGGTCTTGCCAAGTTGCCTAGGTGGTCTTGAACCTCTGGACTCAGGCAATCCTCTTGCCTTGACCTTCAAAAGTGCTGGGATTACAGGCATGAGCCACCGCATCTGGCTGCCCATGTTTTAAGCTCTTTCTCCTATTCCCTTGTTTGGATCGAGGACTCTTTTTCACAATTTCTTCCTTTAGAATCCCTTGCTCCTACTCTAAGACTGAGTAGATGCATGCTTCTTGCTCTTTCATTCCCCCTTTCCCCCTCTCCTGGCTAAACTGGGCTCCTGTATACTTGAAAGACTTTCAAGGAACTAGGTGTAGGTCAGTCTGGTACTGGAGACAACAGGGACTATTTCTAAGTTTGGATCTGAGGTCATATTGAAAAACTGTCTGCCACAGGTGCTAAAAAGCCTTATATTGGCAAAAGGGACCATATTCTAAAATCTTAAGTGAACTTTTCTCTCCTTTTTACTGTTTTCTCTTTTTTCTGCCTTCTTTTGTTATGGAAGCACTTTCAGCTCCCCTCAGACACTCTCTGTTGTGTCCCCTCAGACATTTCTCATGACTGCCTCTATTCTTCTGCAGTGATCTTATCAGTAAGGTCCTCTCTCTTCCTCTCTCCATCACCCTAAATTCCCCTCTTCCCTCAGGCTTTCTTCTCCACCAAACCTCCTAGGCTCAAGCCCCTTGTCTTTTCTCCTCTGTGAATGGCTAGAATCCACACACACACATTTTCTGAACTATGGGCCTCAACTCATGTCGAATGTTGGTTTCTAACCCTGACACAGTCTGTACAATATAAGACTTATGAGGCAGACAAATTCCCATGGGCTCCGCAGTCTCTAACTGACAACATTAAGGGCAAGAAGAGAAGATTCAAGGATGCCACCAGAGACCTGGGGCAGTGGAAGAGAAACCTTCAGGCCACATATCTCTGCTCCTCAGAGTTACTAACAAGTTAACAACATGCATTCTACATTTTTCTACTCATCATTATTCACAAAAACTTGAACAGACCAAAGGAAAGTGAATTTTGCCTAAGTGAGTTGCCTCAAATCTTTCCTTAAGAAAATAGAAATTTGTTCTTTGCTCCTCCCATTTGACAGACAGCTACATCTCTCATACAGCACCAGCTGTGTCCCCAAGACACCATGGTGAAGGTGAAGGCTGGAATGAACGGATTTGGCAGTATTGAGTGCCTGGTCACCTGGGCTGCTTTTAACTCTGGAAAAGTGGGTATTGTTGCCATCAATGACCCCTTCGTTGACCTCAAATACATGGTCTACATGTCCAGTACGACTCCATCCATGGCAAGTTCCACAGCATCTTCAAGGTCGAGAACAGGAAGCATGACATCAATGGAAATCTCATTACCATCTTCTAGGAGAAAGATCCTACCAATATCAAATGGGGTGACGCTGGCACTGATTATGTAGTGGAGTTCACCAGCATCTTCACTACCTTGGAGAAAGCTGGAGTTCATTTATGAGGCTGAACCAAAAGGGTTATCATCTTTGCCCTCTCCACTGAAGCCCCTATGTTTGTGACGGAAGTATCAGAACAACCTCGTGATTGTCAGCAATGCCTTCTACACCACCAGCTGCTTAGCTCCCCTGGCCAAGGTCCTCCAGGACAACTTTGGCATTGTGGAGAGACTCATGACCACCATCCACACAATCACTGCCACCCAGAAGACTGTGGATGGCTCCTCTGAGAATCTGTGGTGCAATGGCTGCAGGGTCCTTCAGAACATTATCCCTACATCTACTGGCGCTGCTAAAGCTGTAGGCAAAGTCAAAGTCATCTCTGACCTGAACGGGAAGCTCACGGGCATGGCCTTCCAAGTCCCCACAGTCAATGTCTATTGTGGACCTGGCTGCCATCTGGAGAGACCTACCAACTATGATGACATCAAGAACATGGTGAAGCAGGTATCCGAGGGCCCCTTCAAGGGCATCCTGGGCTACACTAAACACCAGGTTGTGTCCTCCAACTTTTACAGACACCAACTCTTTCTCCTTTAATGCTGTGGCTGGCATTGGCATCAATGACCACTTTGACAAGCTCATATTTTGATATGACAATGAATTTGGCTACAGCAACAGAGTGGAGGACCTCATTGTCCACTGGACCACCAGCCCCATTGAAAATATGAGAGGGAGAGAAGCCTTCAGCTGCTGGGGAGTCCCTGCCATACTCAGTCCCTGGTCACACTGAGAATCTCCCCTCCTTACAGTGTCCATGCCAGACCCCTGAAAAATTGGGAGCCTAGGGAGACCTACCTCATCAAAGCCTCCTGTACTAAA
>NW_007052966.1:150660-185778 GCF_000164805.1 Carlito syrichta
CTAAAAAAAAAAAAAAAAAAGAAATTTGTCAATGGTCAAAGTTGTGGGAAATACATTAAGAGCAATAAATGAACAGTTTTAATTTGTGTGTGTGTGTGTGTGTGTGTGTGTGTGTGTGTGTGTGTGTGTGTGTATGTGTTAGAGGGAGAGAGAACTTGGTTTGTGGCCTTTCTAATGGTTGCCCTCCACTCAATCCCATTCCCTCCAATACACAGGATTCACCCTGCCAGAAAATCCAGGGCTCTTCTAACTTGAAAACTTAGCATCTGACAATGAGGCTTATTCCAGAAAGCATGTTCTCTTTTTCAAAGATTTTGTTCCAGGATGTACAAAGAATTTAATCTACATTTGCCCAAGTGTCCCAAAGGTCATCTTGATAATTTGCCCTCCTTAGTGAGTCTCTGCCTATCTCTTCTCCCATCAATGCACATGGGGAGTACTATGGTGTAGAAACAGCTCCCATGCTCCTAAACCTTTCTTGGTTTCATTTCAAGTTTTCCCTCAGGGCTCAGAGGAAATATTTAAATACCTGTGACGGCATTGGCACCTGAGAGTCTGTCTCCCCTCTCCCCATCTGCCTGTTTGCTCCTCTCTGTCTTACATGGCTTTTAAAAACACTTTGTGGGCTCTGAGGTTGTCAAAACAATTGGTTTAATTTAGGGCAGGGGCAAGCAAGTAACACTATTTTAATATTTTGTAAATCAAAATACTGGATGATTCCACTAATTCCTTTTTTCCTCATCTAATATATCATTTAATCAGAGCTAGATATCTACCAAATCTACTCATGAATTTTGGTACCTGTATATTAACATTCCAATGTTAAGAAAATAGTAGATTTTTTTCTTTTGATTATCTCTGGTAGCTGTCATGTCAACCAGAAATAATTCAGAGCCTCTCGAGCTCTGTATATGTAGCTTAGGTGGAGAGTTAGATTATGGAATAATGCCTAGCCATTGTTAATGCTCCCTCTACTTAAAAGAATTACTATTTTTCCAGTTTCTAATTTCTTAATTATGTAGCAGATTGCAGTGCTGTTGGAAGAATAACTGCAAACTCCTTCCAGCCATCTCCCTGCTTTAGTGACAAAATATTCACTGCTTACTTCCTTTTCACACGTATGTGCACACCCAGTCACATGGACAGGCATACACATGGTGTGCACATACACACATGAGAGGAAAATAATGTACACACAGACACTCTGACATCTCTTAAATTGGTACCACCAACCAGTAGAGATAAGTCACTGAGAGACCCAAGGAGGCACCTCATTTAGAAATCATTCAAGCAGCTCATCACTTGTGCTTATTAGTTTCCACAGATTCAAAAACTGTGGTTATAAACTTGGCCCAAAGTTCAGTCATAGCAGATGTATCACTACATCCTGCCAAACCTTACTGTCGCTGGGCAAAGTTGCATGCTGCCTGCCAGAGAAGCACTGGAGGCTCCTTTTCTCAGGCTAAGACTTCTTGCGATAATAAACTCTTAGGAGTAAAGCAACCCTGTAAGGTGGAAAAGAGACAATTAGAAAATGAAAACCTACTGTTTGCTAACACTAAAACGTTCCCAGGCACTTTCTATGCTGTGCACAGAGAACTTTTCAAATGATGAAGCTTACTTCTTGTGGAAAACACAAAGAAAGAAGAGGGGACACAATGAACTTTTGAAAATGAGAATTCTGAAAAGTCTATTTGCCACTACAAATAATGGTTTTAGTTGCCAGGAAGAAAAGCAAAGCATGTCCTAGCCTGTCTCTAGAAATGGATTTTCTAATTTTACCCCTGGGCTAAAATGGTGACATGTGATATTATTGGTAATGCTCTAGATGACATCTTAACATTTTGTTAAATCATTTTCTTGACAGTGGTTGGAGCCCACAATCACAAATGGAACTGGCCCTAACTTATAACAATGATTAATCCCTACAGTTTTTAGTAGTATGAAAGTGCTATCATTATAAAGTAGAGAGAATGATACACAGTAAAAGTCTCTAAGCCTAATTGTTGTTCAGAAAGCTTCAGGAGCTTGGTCCATATCAATCAGTTTTGAGCCTCTGCATATAATTGCTGCTAACGAGCTTCCCACAATAATGAACTGCTAAATTGAAACTGAAGAACAAATCTTTCAAAAAGAATTTGTGTCGTTTTTTTCCTTCACTACATTACAATGATGGCCATCCATAATAAAAGCAATTAAGTGTTCTCTATCTCATCTCTCACTCAGGAAACTCACTTTTCTCTTCATTTATATTTCTTCATTTCTTTTATTACCAATTACACAAGCTTCACTGGTTAATTTAGATGACTCGGAGACCCTCTATTAGCTGGTCTATTATATTATCACTGAAGTTGCTTCTCTTCAGCTCTGTCTTCACAGATGCTCCACGTTGGCTTGTAGGACCCAAGTCTTGACCTATTTTTCACTTCCCAGATTTTCACTGTATCCCCTGAAACACCTGCCCTTTGGTTAGCAGCCACTTCTTATCTGCTGACTGTTCCTGAATGCTTCCCCTTTCACCTTCTGTCTGTACACAGGCCTAGCTCTCAGTAGGTCTCAGCTTCTCTTCTGTGGAGGTGCGTTCTACTCTTGTCATCCCATGTTGTTTTGAAAGACTAGAAGATGGAATGGGGGGTCCTTCCCCATGCCCATCGCAAGTCCTTGCTCCTCCACTCTTTGTGAGTCTCTGGGGTCTCTGAGGCCCTATGCCCCCTCTGCATCCCCCAGCATACCTTATTCAAGCTCCTTGACTCCTCATTGTCTTTTAATTTATACCATTAACCTCATCACTACAAAGCACTAGCTGTATCACCCACACTTACCTTCTGATAGCCACACTCTATCTTTCCACCATCTTTGCTGAAGCTTTCCCACCACCTTGGATTTCTGACCCAAGGCAATACCGTTAATCCACTGATGCCACCATTTTCTACCCATGGCCCCTTGTGGCTTCATATTCCCCCATGACCAGGTGAGTTTCCATGACCTGTAGTGATAATCACATCTTTGAAAATACCTTTAACTCACCTGCCAAATTCCCAGCTACTATTGACACCAACCATGGACTATGTGTGAGCGGTTAAATATTCCTGGAGAAAAGCATAGCTGGGCCGTCTGGGTTGTTCCCCCACTCCTCATTACAAATCTCCATGAGCCCCCATATTCCCCCTGTATTTTTAGGGGAGGGTTGCTGTCCTTCTGACACTATCTCATACTTTTCTTTCTTCAGAACTCACTCCCTCATATTCAACCACCCCTTCACCATCACTCGAACAAATTATGCGATCTCAAAATTTATTGGAAAAAGTAATAGGTTGCAAGGAAAGAAATTCAATGATCCTTCTACCACCAAGCCAACAAACAAAACTTCTGACATCATTATTTCCTTCCTACTACAAAAAAGTGCAATGTCCACAGGCCTGAATCTTCCTGGGAGAGAGGGTGAAGTGAGTTCAAAGGTCCCAAGGTTGGAAGGGATGTGGCAGGTATGAGTCATGCAGGAAGATCGCTGTGGCTGGTGGAGTATGGAGTGAACGGTGTGGAGAGTGAGCATTCTATACCTCTAGTATGAGGTGATGGTGGCAGACAAGGATGCTACCTGATTTACCTGTTCAAAAAATCATTCTGGCAATGCCATGGAGACCAGCTGGGACAGGGGCAAGAGAGAAGCAGAGAGACCAATTAGCAGGCAACTGACTTGAAGTGGTGTTCCGGAGTGTAGTGGTAGTAGGTAAGGTGTTTTATGAGCTCCACAAGTCACAAACATAGGCTAGCACTTGTTATAGTCCCTCAGACTGCAGGCCAAACCTGCACGTGCCGTCTCATTAGGACTCATCTCCTGCCTGTGGCTATGCCCAAAATGCCTCTTTTTGTTGCACCCCAGGATACCAATAAATATTTCAAGTACTCTGCAGAAACTATACTCAAAAGCATCAGTCCTTAAACTTTTTGACCCATGGAATGCTTCAGGTAACTAAAATCCTCTATTTCTCCCCTCTAGCCAGAGCAACACACACACACACACACACACACACACACACACACACACAGCAAGAGATAGAGAGAGAGAGAGAGAGAGACATTGTTTGGGCTACATTTTTCTATGCCTAAGTTTGTGCTTTTAAATTTAGCTCCAAAATCTGAAAAGAAATATACATAAAAATAAAACAAAGCAAAAAACTATGTGCATATCAGTTTTGTGTTAAAACAATACAACTACAACAAAAAAAACTACAAAACAAACCCTCCTAAAAACCAATAATTTCCATTTGGGCTCGGTGGCTCAGCCTGTAATCCCAGCACTTTGGAAGGCCAAGGCGAGTGGATTGCCCGAGCCCGCGGGTTCAAGACCAGCCTGGGCAACTCGGTGAGACCTCGTCTCTACAATAAATACATTTAAAAAAAAATAGCTGGGTGTGGTAGCGCACGCCTGTAGTTCTGGCTACTTGGAAGGCTGAGGTGGAAGGATTCCTGGAAGCCAGCAGGTCGATGCTGGGGTGGCCGTGAGCATGCCACTGCACTCTAGCCTGGGCAACAGAGTGAGACTCAAAAACAAAAACAACGAAAAAAACCTTAAAACAAAAAACGTATAATTTCAAGAACAAAAACCAAACAACAGCCAGTGAGCTTCAAGAACAGAAAGGATTTCTCCCTTCCGAGGCTGCTGGTCAGGTCCACAACATGAGACAAGTTTATGATGAACAGGAACTCACATCAGCATTATCTTACAAAGCATTACACGGACTGAGTCTTTAAATCATTTATCAACAACTTGGACATGTTATTTGGTTTCTACAACATTGTGAAACCATATGTGTCATGCTTAGCTAATAGCTATGTAAAAATACACATTTCAAAAATCAATGACCATTTTCAGTAATCTAATATGGTAAGAGTCACAGAGAACTAGGCCTTATGTAGTCCAAGAGCAAAATATCAAGGTGCTTACAAAATAGTCTGAACTGTTTATAGGTTTGGCTGCTAAGGACAGATGTTTGGAATTGAGACACAGACATTCATCACAGAAAAAGGGAGCCTCTGAGCAATGTTGATGGGGTGTGGGATGCATTTCTGGGATGCATTTCTGGTTATTCATTACCTTCTCAGAGAGGAAGAGGGATAACCCGCCAAAGGTGAGACTCACCTCCTACTGCCGCAGCAGCTGCTGGGCTAATTGCAGCAACAACAGCAGTCCCTGAAGAAACACCACACAGAGACTCTGCTCTTCAGTTTGCCCTTAAGGTAACTGCAGACAAAGATAGAGAACTCCCTGCAATTCTGATAGTAGCCTTCATCTACGGGAATGTGCAAAAGATTCATCCAGCATGAGCCATTGGATCTGCTGGTTCCCAGAGGATGGGTGCAGAAAATGCCCCGTAGACAGTGTAGAAAGAACTAGTCCAATAGCATGAGATTTGAAAAATATGTTTCCTTTAGCCACTCCTGGACAAAGATTTCATCAGCTCTCATAATGAACAAGAGATGGTGTTAAACATCAGAACCACACTATAATAATAGTTATATTTCTGGTTGCACAGGAACTCGTATACCTAGAACTACCTGAATTGATTATAGCAGTTATAATTCAGTCTGTAGTATGGGCCCAATAATTTATAATGAATCCCTTATATTACATTTATAGTCTCAAACTATTTATAAAATGTTATTAAGATATAGATAAATGGGTTACTTGATCTGATGGGTTCATGGAAGATTCTGGAATTCAGTTGGGGTTCACCTCATCAAATGTTTTTGATCAGCCCTATCTATGTCAGGGGGTTCTTCAAGCTTTACATAAATTATAATTTTCACAGTCCCTTAGGTGGCAAAATGGGCTGTATCTGTTCACTACAACAGAAGGAAAAGAGTAAGAATCTATCGAATGTGAAAACTGGTTCAAATTCTTGCAATGAAAAGCTCGGTGTCAAACCATCTTTTCTCAGGACTGAGCAGGACCAATCTCTAAGGAGAGACCCGAACCCTGTCAACATCCACAAGTAAGCTTGGAAGCAGATTCTTCTCTAGTTGAACTTTGAGATAAAAGAAGCCAGATGACACATTCTGATTGCAGCTTTCTGAAAGACTCTGTGTCCAAAGATACAGAGCCCACATGTCTGACCCACAGAAACTGTGAGTTAATACATGTTGTTTGCTTTAAGCCACTAAGTTTGGTGGCACTCCGTCATGCAGCAAGGGATAACAACAGATTGGTTGATGTGTATCAACCCATTTTGTAACTGAATGGCTGTGTGATTGATGGGGATTTTAGGACAACATTCTAAAATATGACCATAATTTGGACAGAATTTTTTTGAACCAGAATGTTCTGCTGGCTATATGAACAATTATACCAATTAACTCCTTTAAACATTGCAATGAAATTCTTCACAAGTTTCCATTGGATCTTTTAGTTATGATTCAGGAAGAATATTTTCAAGATTTAAGTTCTCTTTCCTCTTTTAATGTCATAAAATATATTAGTATTTTTAAGTGATCTAAGATGTTGCATTTTAAATTCATTTTCCTTCTCTCAAAAGAGTTTTGGAAACATTTCATATTTGTCAAATATATCTGAGTATGAAGTAGCATGACTGCTCTAATTAGGTAAGATTGTCTTAGGGAATTTTTCCCTATTTACTATAGTTATAGTTAATGAAGTTTTCAAATAAAAAAAAAACAACAACAACATTTCCTCAACATCTAACTTATCTTCAAGAGAATTCTTCAGGCCGGGCTCGGTGGCTCAGCCTGGAATCCTGTACTTTGGGAGGCCGAGGTGAGTGAATTGTCTGAGCTCGCGGGTTTGAGACCTGCCTGGGTAACTTGGCAAGACCTTATCTCCACAATAAATCAAAAAATTAGCCAGACATGGTAGTGCATGCCTGATGTTCCAGTTACTTGGAAAGCTGAGGTGGAAGGATCACCGAACCCCAGCAGGTCAAGGCTGTGGTGGCCAGGAGCATGCCACTGCACTCCAGTCTGGGTGACAGAGTGAGACTCCAACTCAAAAAAACAAAAACAAAACCAAAAAAAACCAAAAAACAACAACAACAAACAAGAAACTCTTTCAGAAACTGTACATTGAGAAATGTATAAAATTTTATATATAAAATAAACAAAATAAAATTCACTTAGCAAACATTGGCTTTTGGGGGCAGGAATAATCTTTTGAGATAAAATAAGATGGTGTAAACAGACACACTTTGCAACTATAAAGCTTGGACCATGTACATAAAAGCATGATATTGTGTATTATTTTCCTTATTTCAGACACTTATGGACTTATAGGTTTCTGACACCTGAAGAAATGGAAAATGATGCTTGGGTTTACTCTTTTTCAAATCTACTCGATAATTTATATATTTACATATTTATTTAAAGGGTAATTTTGAGGCTATCAATAAAACATAGGATTGACATAGTTAAAATTAGTTAATTTATGTTCAAGGATGCTAGCCAAGATAAAAACTTAGTAGTATCAGAAGAGTTTAGTAGAAAAAACTATGCTAATTAGCATGATCTCACATTTTTAGAGTAAGCACAGAATGTTTCTAAGATATTTTACAACCGAGGCCTTTTTCTTTTATTACACAGTGTGTGTGCATTTGTTAGAATTTCAAGAACTTGGATTGCATCTTTAGTGCTAACAAATTCAGAGAGGAGAAACTGCTAGGGGAGGAGCAGGGAGGCACACTTCATCAATAAAAGTACCTGATCTCAAACCAGGTGATGTGGGGACCAAAATGAGGCTCAAATTTCACCTGCACAATGATTATCTGTATACCTAACCCTGAATTGTACCCAATATCTTTAACGTAAAAATTTAAAAAAAAGAAATTCAGAGAGACTATATATACCACAAACATATTTGGTTCAGTACCCCAATGTACACAGATGATCCTGTGCTCAGTCCTGAGGGGAAGGAGTAGACAGGAGATAAAGCATGTGCATGCACAAGTGTGCTTACACACACACACACACACACACACACACACACACACACAACTGTTCCTCTCTTTGAGTAGCTGACAATGTACAAATGGGCAAATGAAACTAGTCTATAGTGAACAACTGGGAAATAATACAACCTTGCAATTTGTCAATAAATGAGAGGAAGAGACACACGATATATGTTATAAAAATTAAACTTTAAAAAAATCTCTCCTATGGCTCTTAAGGAAAATCTCCTTAAGTTACCGCTCTACTCTTTGTATCCAAACTCCTAGATTATCTATTCTTGGTGACTCTTTTCTGTCACCACCCATGCTGCGCTGGACAACACTTACCCACTTTTACTCAAGCCACTGTTGAGGTGGCTGGTTTCATGTAGGCTTCACTCAACTTTGTGCCGATGCAACTGGATAGATCCTTACATTCAGTCCTGGCCACATAGATGGAATCACTCTGTGCTCAAACATGTGCGTCCTGGAAGTGGGGGGAGCTGACATTCATTGAGTCACCTTTCACCCACAGAAGATAGAAACCAAGGGATAAATAGTTCCTTTTTTGTCCTGCAGGGAAATGGCTTCAAGATGCACTGCATAAGGCTCAGTTGATTGCTCAAGCAAACACAGCTGGTGAGCATCAGAACTAGCACTTGAACCTTTGGTTATCTGACTTCCAAGTTCACTGTTTTGGGTTAGACAGTATGGAGAAGCAGGGGTTGAAAAGATGATAATTACCCTGATGTAATGTGGAATATTTGGATTTTTTTAGTGCAATGGTAACACAATATGCTGAAATTTTATTGCAACATTTATTAAATGTACTGAAATATTTACTCAAATAAATGAAAGCTGTCTAGTAATTAGACAGTTGGTTTATACTCAAACATCTTTATGATATTCTTTTCAATGAAAAGTTGAGTTGGTTCATATAAACAAGTTACATTAGCTGCCTTTGAGATACACACATAAGCATGTGATGAACACAGATCCAAAGAAGAAATTCTAGTTTCCTTACAATTAAACTGGGATCACATATTGTAACACTCACCCAAGAAATCCTGTGTAACTCTCATGAGAATATAAAAAAATTCAAGAAATTTATCTAACTGTAGAGTTTTCAAATGTATTTGAATATGAAATATTTACTTTTAAAAACCCAAGTATAATTACTATTAATTATTATACATTATATTATTAAATAATTGATTGTTATACTGTCTATATAATTCCACTAATAATAATTACTGATACTAAACACAGCTTAAGAAGTCCTGATCTATTTTACTTATTCCACAATTACAGAACTAAACTCTTTCCCTGAAACTCAACCTTCTTTTCTAAAATCATTTACATCTTAGTTATCCAGTTAGGAAGTTCTTCCTAATATCTAACTCCAAATTCTCAAGAATTTGAATCCCAACCTTCTTCCCTTACAATTTTTCCTTCAGAAGAACAGAGAATATTGCTCAGTACTTGAAAACTATTAAGGGTTACTTCTTTTATTCAAGCTAAAAGCGTCAATTTCTATTTTCAATATTTTATCATCCATTTCTATAAACCCACTCCAAATTTCCTATGTGTTCCTTATGTTGAGAAAACATACTGAATAGTCTTTCTGCAAATGCTGACAAAGGTTGCAGAAGGAAAAGGGTTATTTCAAGGTTCCTATTTACAGCCAGTGTTCTACATGGGAAGACTCACGTTTAGCAAGATAATCTTTACTAAGACTGTTACTGGTTCTGCGAAATCCCAGGGCATGCTTTCAAATGGAACAATGGGAGGGAAGCAGGAAACTGGTGGAGAATTGGACCATGCACAGAATCACAGCTTTGTCAGTGAGAGCATGCCTCTTCCAAATGTGGGTGTGGGGACCTTTTCTGTCACACCCTGCACAACAAATATACAACTTTGTTTTGAGGGCTTCTAGGAGCAGGATGCTCATTACCTCATAATCTTCCCCATGACCCTGTTGGGGTGCTACCGTGATTAAAAGATTTTCTAGTAGGAAAACCTAAAATCTGTCTTTCGATGCTTTTTTCATACAAGTGTTAGCTGTGTCTCCTGGGGCAACCCAGAACACATCTATGAAAGTCTTTCAAATATCTGCTGAGCTTTTTCTCTCATTCAGTTGTGATGATTATATTTTTGGTGGTTTCCAGGGGTGATGAAGGGAGCTGAAATGTCTATGATTCGTCAACATCATTCCCAGGAGCTGGAAGCTTAAAGGGACAAGTTTAGGGTTGGCCATAGGAAATGTAGAGTCCCAAGCCTATTAGAGTGTCTAGTTCACACACTGATCTCAATCAAATAGATAAAGGTGCCCAATTGTTCTAAAGAATTTAGATGGAAAAAAAAGAAAACTTTTATAGAATGAATATTTGAAGATGAAAAATGCAAAACTGGAATCGAGTTCAAAAAATCTAAAGTGGAAGAATAGTTAATATCTCCAATAAATAATCCAATTGTCAAGTCAACTTTTAAAATAAATTTTAAAAATTCAGAATTGAACTTGCATCTCCATGCAAACCAATCCCCAAGCTTTCCCAATGGCATGTAAATCAAAAAGCTTGCTCACCTCATGCCAGAGGAGATTCTCTCAAACTCACCAAAGAGCCATTCTGACCTGAATTACAATGCAGGTGTCATGATACTTCACAGAAGCATCAGGAAACTCTAATTAGAATGATCTCAGAAAAACTAGAAAGGCAGTAGACTCTATCTTATTTGTCAGAGAATGAAGTCCCTAAAATGCCATTTCTGAAGTTGCTTATCTCTTATAAACTGAACATCTGCTTCACTTATACAAATAAATTTCACCTCTTAGCTTATTTAAAATTAAAGAACCAAAGTGAGTTTTAAAATAACAGCATGTTAAATAAAAATTAAAGAGGGGGGAAAAAGACCCTGGCTTAGGAAGTTTTATACTGCTACTGAAGCCCATGGTGAGATTTTACAGAAAATTCTGGTGAAATTTTATGCGAGGCTCATATACAAGAAGTGCTAAAAAAGGGATTTGCATAATGAAAGTACTAGCTTCAACTCTGCACTAGAATATCATGATGGCCAGGAGATTATTAACATATTATTTTACTTTTGGGAGAACCTGGCAGTTACTTTTTGTTCTTAGGATAAAATTTATGGTTTGACTGAGAAACAAATGGCAAGAAAATTAATTGCATAAAAGGGTAAAATAAGTCTCTATAAAAGAGAAGTTCTCACAATCTCCTTACAAAAAGCCTATGAAAGATCCCCAAATGAATGACTTTTTTTTTCTGCTCCACAGTTACCTTTCCTCTCTCCTAGGTGGCAGTATGACATACAAAAGAGACCTACAAAATATTTCAGTTTTTAAAGATCACTAAGAAATAAGATTCAAGAAAATATACTTAATGAGGCATTAGAATAAAGAAACAATTCTTTTGTAGACAGAAAAGGGTAGTACTCACTGGTTCCACATTATATGAAAAAAGTGCATATTCTTTATCTGGAGATATTTCATATCTGATGGCTCTTAATGATTCCTGGAATGGAAAAACAAAAACAAGAATTTATAAGTATTGCATATAACAAGTCAGGATCTTGTAATAAAACATTGCCTGAGGGTGTCATTTTAAAATTTTGGATAAATAGGACATACTAAAATAGTTAGATCTGTTCTTTGTTAACTGAACAATATTTAGTTAACTGATGCTTTTCCACATTTTGTTTGCATTTTATTCAAATTTCAGCAAAACATACTTATTTCACCCATTGAAACAAATACAAAGATATAAGCATTAAAAACAAATAATCTTTTCCCACAAGACTCTAACCTCTTGATATATTTAAAGACCTTTTAAATCACTCATATGAATACTTAGAAGCATTTATTCAGCAGAGTCACATTATACACATTATTTTGCAGCTTGCTTTTGCTTTATTATGGGCAGTCTTACAAGTCAGTGTATAGAGCCCTAACTATCACTTTTCCCTGTAAATTTATTTTTATTTTAAAGATACGGGGTACAATTTAGGGTTAGGTATACAAATGGTCCTTGTACAGGTAAAGTTTGGGCCTCACTTTGGTCCCCACTTCACCTGGTTTGAGATCAGGTATGCTTATAGATGAAGTGTGCCCCCAACCCTGCCACTCCCCTGACAGTTTCCCACTTCCCCCAATCCCTTTCTTATAGTATTAGGATAATTGTTCAGGGTCTACTTATGAGTGAGAACAAGTGGCACTCAGTTCTTTGTTTCTGTGATAGATCACTGAATATTATAGACTCTAAGTTCATCCAAGCTGCTGCAAAGTTCATAATTTTGTCCTTCTTTGTGGCTGTGTAATATTCCATTGTGTATATGTAAGTCATTCTACATAAATGATATCATCAACCATGCTGTTTCCTTTTAACTCATTCTGCCCTCTGCACTGTAAGGACACTGCTACACAGACACCAGTGCCTACCCTAAAAAGCCCTTCCTTGTCAACCTAGTATAATCATTCTATACATGCTCAGACAACCTCATGAAAACACATAGAAATATGACAAGAGTTAGGAATGACATTATATTATATATCTTTGCACCTTGGTTTTATCATGCAACAATACCTTAAGGAAATGACTCCCAAGAAATTGGATTCCCTAGAATTTGTGATCTTTAAAGATTTCACAATATCCCATGGTCCACACCTGGAGATATACCTTAATTTGCTCACTCAATTCTTACCAAAAAGTAATAATCCATTCTTGATATTTATGGCAGTTATGTTTTATGATGTCACCACACATACTGAATTAGTGAATACTGAACCGCTGATCCTAGAGGAGTTTCAAGGTTAGGTTCCTTTGAACCTCTGGTTGAAAGTCTGGTGTCAATTGATCAACAGATAACCTTGTTTTATGTGTGTTTCTGTTCAAAGACACCTTATTGAATGCATATTGTTGATATATTAACATTGAACTCATGGCCATCAGCACTATAAATTATGCCTGAGAAAAGCTTATCTAAAGCATGTATTTTCTCTGTAAGGCACTCACAGCCATTGTGCACTTGGAGCACTGTATAGTACTTCATTAGGATGTCTGGTGGCTATTTTAAATAGTAAAATCACCAACATAAAGCATGGACATGCATAAATTGTGGCACTAAATAGAATACAAAAAGCACAGTTGTTTACAGTATAACAATTGAAACAAAAAAGCAGAATATTGCTTTGCTCCACTTTAGCTAGGAATGCAAACATTGGACAACTCAAATATTTTGCCACTGTGCCCAAGCATGACTGCAAAAGTGCCATGAGTACTACCTTGGGACTTACAGATAAATTTGTATCACTTAGGTATATTTGCAAATATGGAAGCAGTGAATAATGAGGATTGACTAGAAGTGTTTCCAGTGAGCTATTACTATAAACAATGTAATAATAAAGGTTCCTATGTATCTTTATTAACATATGTTTGACTTTAAACGCCAGGTCTGGTGGCTCAGTCTGTAATCCCAGTACTTTGGGAAGCAGAGGTGAGAGGATTGCCTGAGACTGGGAGACCGGCCTGGGCAACTTGGTGAGACCTTGTCTCTACAATAAATCACAAAAACTAATTGGGCTTGGTGGTGTGCCTCTGTAGTTCTAGGTACTTGAAAGGCTGAGGTGGAAGGAGGCTAAGCTCAGCAGGCTGAGGCTGTGGTGGTTGTGAGCGTGCCACTGCACTTCAGCCTGGTTGACAAGAGTGAGACTCCAACTCAAAAAAAAAAAAAAAAAAAAAAAATGACAGGACAGATATCTAAGGGCGGGATTGACAATGTACAAATTTTTTTAAAAGTAAATAGATATTGCCAAATTGCTTTCCAAAAAAGTTTCAGAATTTTCATTCCCATTACAATGTATGAGTGCGTCCTTTCTTCCTTTCTCTGAAAGCATAAAGTATTTTTTCTTGGATGTCGATCCCCTTAAGAATATAAAGTGCTGCCTCATTGATAGTTTAGTTCATGTTTCCCTGCTTGTGGTTGCATTTGAGAGAGGGCTATTCATGTTGAGACAAAGATGATTTTTATCTTTAGAAAACTGTCTATCCTCTTCCCTTGAAAGTATTCTTTATGCTTTCATTTTTCTCCTATTCTTTCTTACACTCATTCCTGTCCTGCTTTCACCCCCACTCCTCCACCAAAACTACTCTTCTTGAGGTTAGCAGAGGCCCCCTTTGTTCAATGTCCTAACTTGTAAGCTACTGACACAATTGACCACTTTCTCCTCCTCAAAGCCCTGGCTTCCAGGACACACATCACCGTCATTCCTTGGGCCTCCCTCATTGGTTCTTTTCATGCTCTTTTGAACTTTTCGTCATTTCCCTGACTTCTGAATGTTGACATACCAAAGGATTAATATTCAAATCTCTTCACTTCCTAGGTGATATCATCCAGTCTTATGACTCTAAAAGGCATGTGCCTGCTAAGGATTATAGCATCCAAGTTTCCAACCCAGAATGCCTGAACCTGCACTTGACCTGACTTTGAACTTCAGACTTGTCTGTCCAACTGTCTCCCTGACATCTCTACTTGGACATCAAATGGGCATCTCAAGTCAGCGAGAATAAGACGAGTCCCTTCTATTCCACCCCCTCTTTGCCAGATCCTGTGATCTTCATCTCAAACAATGGCAACTCCACTCACTTGGTTGTTAGGCCAAATTCTTAGACACCTCTTCTCTCTCTCTCTGACTTACACACTTTACATTCAGGTGGTCAGAAAATATTATTGGTTTACCTTCAAAATATATTCAGAACCACTCCTCTCTTTCCCACTGCCACTACCCTCATCTAAAGCATGGACATTCTTTCTCAAGATATTGAATGGCCTTCTATCTGCTTTCCTAGGTGGTCAGGGCCATCTTTCACATATGTAAATCATAGCTCCTGGCTGGAAACTCTTCCACAGCTTCCCATCTTACTCGGGGTAAAAGCCAAAGTCCTGACTGGCCAGGAGGCTCTACTGGCCTGGTCTTTTCTTAGCTTTCTATTCCCATCTCCTATAATTCTTCCCTCAATCTCCTTCACTCCAGCGATGACAGTCTTTGCACCCTCCTGCAGCAAGACAGGCACATACCAGTCTCAAGGCCTTTGTACTTCCTTTTCCTTCTGCTTGAAATTCTCAAGATCTTTTATTTCTTTGGGTTTTTTTCCCCTCAAAATTCACCTTCTAAGTGAGGCCTTGTGGATAAAAAGTTAGTCAAGCACCACTGTGTTTTAATTGTGCCACCACTCCTCTGGTATTTTTAATATGTCAAATACTCATTTATGTTGGAACCTTCTGAATTCTTCAGTCTTTCACTGCATTCTATATTATTTCTTACAGTTTAACAGTTTTAACTTTGAACTGTGGGTTCAGGAAGTCTGTGATTCATATGCTGTTTATACTACTGACTATGGAAAATGTTAAAAATTCCTTAATTTCTTATGTCTTTGTAAAATGGAAATCATAATTATAGCTTCTCATGGTTGATATTTAAAATTCAATAAGTAATTACAATACCTGTTGCATAACAAGTACTCAGAAGTATTAGCTATTATTGTTATTTAGTTAAGTACAATGTCTTTATCATTTCAGGTAAAAAGGGTATTCATTACTATACATTTTAAAACTTTTCATGGCTGTATTCAGGGGTTTATTCTTATATATGACAATTAAGATCATTCTGTCAAATTTTCAAAACAAGATTTTTCAGAGTTCTAATTAGGGCTGTATTAAAGTTTGGCATCAATTTTAAGAGAAATAACATTTTAAATATTGTCTTCTTACCTAAGATTACATCATATCTTTAATTTTTGAAAAATATCTTTAGTAAGGCTTTATAGTTTGCTTTACTCTAAGTTTTGTTTTCTTGTTAGATTCATTCTATGTCTTTTTATATTTTTTGTTCTTAGGGTGAATGGAATGTTTTCTCCCTTTCCACTTCTAGATACTTATGTTAGTGAAAAGCTATGAATTTTCCCTGCATCCATATGTTTTCAGCCATATTAAGAAACTGTAAAATTAATTAGTTTATAAGGCATTTTAGCAATAGAATTATATTATTAGAAATGGAGGGGTTTTTTTACTTTATTTTCTAGTTCTTATTCCAATCATTTTGTTTGCTTGCACTATCTCCAAAAACATAAAATATGTCTAGTGATGGTAACTATTCCTGCCTAATACTAAACATAACTGAAATAGTATTATTGTTTGCCATTTAGAATGGTTTTCACAGCTCATTGGTTCTTGGTAAGTTAGGCGGTCCTTCTGTCTCAGCCTTCCAAATAGCTGGAACTAAAGGCACGTGCCACTACGCCCAGCTAATTTTTTGATTTATTGTAGAGACAAGGTCTCGCCAAGTTGCCCAGGCTGGTCTTGAACCCCTGGATTCAGGCAATCATCTCGCCTCGGCCTCCCAAAGTGCTGGGATTACAGGTGTGAGCCACTGTGCCGGGCCAGAGGCTATTTTTTAAAAAAACAATCTCCTCTTGAAACTCATGAAACCTTGAAACAGATCATTCCATAGGAATCAGTTACATTAGCATTTTTTGCATAAGGCTGAATAACTGAATGTCTCACATCTCTATTCTGTATTTTAAGGCAATATGCAGGGGGTTCCGGGAGCAACCTTGTGATAAGTAATGGTGGATGCACAGGCAGGAGCTGGGCGCTTGAAGCTGTGGCATTCCTTCTCAGTAATGGAATAATGGCCTTAGCCCCATCTTACAACTGCAGTGACTAAGAATACAGTTGGATCCTGGATCCTACAATCCAGAAATTAATCAGTCTGGAATTATACAAAGAGGAGTTCAGCTCCCAGGACTATTGGTTGCCAGTTATGTGACACGGAGAAAGTTTCTTTTAACCTCTTATTTTCAGATCTTCAAAATAAGAATGATAAAGTACTGTAGCTCACAGAATTCCAAAGGATTTTGATTATGTGAAAATAATATGTGTACAGTATTTATGGTACTTCTAGTCACATCGTAAGCACTCAAAATATCAATTGTGAGTTAATTTACTGTGCATGCATCTTGTATCATCCTCTTTTGCAAAGTAGGCTTGGTTTTCTACTCTACAATCCATTATACTTCTGACTTCAGTTTCTGAGTTCAATGTCTGCCCTTTTTTGCTCTCTGTCTTTAAAAACCACTGTCTTAATCACTGCCTTCATTCAGAACCTCCCTTACCTTCACCTGGAACTGATACAGCTGCTGTGGACTCCTTGTCTATAATCTTTCCCTCCTCCAAATCCCCCTTTTTATTGATGAGAGTTATTTTCCTAAAGCACGCTGAATTGCTGGCTTAAAAAATCTAACTCTTTGATAATCTACAGGTCACATTTGTCAGGTTTCCAAATTAACCTCTCTGAGTGAAGTACCATGATTCATAGTGACATCATGTTTCAGTAAAGAATCTTACTGTGAATTCCTCAAATTGTTGATGTACTGATTAATGTATGACCTACTGACATTGAAAAGGATGCTGATATTTTTCTGAATTATAAAGTTTTACTGATTGTCTTGTATGTAGATATTTTAGCCTGTATGTTGCAATCTGTATTGTATCCACTAATGGAAAAGGACACCTCCAATATGAGGAGTCCCCTTTCCTTCTGCTAAACTTTCTTATGAAAGCCTTTGATCTCGTAACAGACTCTGGAATGCTCCCAGCTTTGTGTGCCTTTTGGATCAATCTTCACATTTGGCTTCCAATAAACCTTTATCAAATTATTTCTGTCTCAACAGCTTTAATTTCTGTCAATATTATGGTCTAGTAGGCAGACTTTTGAGTGACCTCCCTGGACCATCCAGTGATGCTTCCAATCTTTGTGCAGATACCCACAACAAACATACTGTGTCCCCAAACTTGGATACCCCTACTGGATGCTACAGATAAATTCCTCCTGAAATCAAAGAACTTCCCATCTGGTTTACTGAAGCTGGCTTCCTCTTCAGCTAGGAAGTACAACGACTCTCTCAGAACAAGAGTTACTGCTACAAATTCAAGGTTAAAACTTTTGTTGCATTCTAGGACAGGGTAAAATAGGCTAAACTCTGTGAATTGTTTCCCTGGAGATTTAGGGTAAGACAGCCTTTCTTCAGTGACTGCCTGAGAACACTTTTGCTCCACTACAGACTATAGCTTTTCTCAGTCAGAACAATTAAG
Source organism: Carlito syrichta (assembly GCF_000164805.1). Lineage (NCBI taxonomy): Eukaryota > Metazoa > Chordata > Mammalia > Primates > Tarsiidae > Carlito > Carlito syrichta. The sequence goes on from NW_007052966.1 coordinate 168,762, forward strand.
ATGAGAAGTGGGTGTTCTAAAATAGAGGGAGCACGATCTATAATCAACACCAGTTGGTCTTATGTATAATTCTTATGGTCCTTTCTCTTGCGAGTGCTTAGATAAGTGGATCTACCTAATCTGGGATGGTCATAAATAGCAATGGCTGAAATGGAGATCTTTTGAAAATGCCTAAAATGATTTATTTGCACACATAAATGGAAAAAAAACCAAACTGTCTTTAGAACCAGACAAATTAAATGGGTGACTTACTTCCAATAGCACCTAAAAGTTTTTAAAGGAAATTTTGAAAGAAAAAATTTGTGCCCATTTAAGAGATAAACAAAATATCTGAAACTACTTCTTAATTGCAAAAGACCAGAGTCTTTCTCCCATTTGCCTCCAACTGCTCCTCCTCTGACTACCTTTGTGATCTGAACTCATTTCTTTTTGCTTGTTCTCTCAGCTCCCACATATCTCAGAGATTTTTTGGAAATTTCACAATGCACACATTTCCTTCTCACAAAAGAGAGTTAAATCTGAAAAAATAGGAACAAATACGACAACTACAGAATGAGAATGACCTGAGATTAAAATTCAGATCCAACAAATTTTCTCTAAACTGAGACTAATGAATGACATTAATTGATTTATTGAAAGCTTTGCCAGACTATTTATGGTCCCAGTCTTCCACTGGCATTGGTAAAACACATTCAGCAACCTCCATTTACATAGAATACTTCATTGAACCAGCAATAATTTAAAGAAAAATAACTAGATAAATGTTTATAAAGGTTAGAATTTCAGATCAAACAGTTCACAACCTTAAGCCCAGAGCTATAATATAAGGTATCTCTGTCCAGCATAAAAATTTCCTGCCATGCAGAAGGCAAAAGAAAAAAACTGAGAGAAAAGAGAGAGAGAGAGAAAGAACAAGAATATGCTGAAATTCTTTTCTGCTTGCATATGCTAATCCAACAAACCAGACAGGCAAACAACAGATAGATTTGTTACTAATTCAACACTACTCAGAGATTTTGTTCTTCTTTTGTAATTAATACAGTCGGTTCTAACTAAAAAGCAAACATTTAAAATTTAACCCTAAATTCATTTGAAACTATCAAAGAAAAGTTAAAAGATCTTACAGTTTTAAAAATCAAAACATCATGGAAAATGTTTTACCCACAACTTGGGGCCACAGCCTTTATTAGATTACCCATAAGAGCAAATGAAGTTGAGCCATATAAACAGATACCAATTTGTCAGAAATATAATTTGGATCCAACTGCCTTTTATAAACTGGTGAGTTTGTAACAGCTTTGCATGTGTTTATGTGTATGGATATGTTTATTCATAGGTACATGTATTATGTTATATGTTGCATCTACATGGTACCAAATTGAGTTATAAATAAATGAATGATCATAAATTACGATGTAAAATATTTTCTAGGTTACTGTGACTTAAGCAAATCTTTAATAAATACCTAGCTTTAAAATTATTGATAAATTAAGAATTGTTTTCAAAATTGTCAGCATACATTTTACATGGGATTATGGTCAGACCATTTTATATTTTTTTCTGACAGGTAAAAAATAGGTATTTTTAAATGGCTGGGTTTGGCACAAAGGTTATAAAACTATAAACCCAACCAAAAACAGAATGGTCTGTGTTTGTGTACTTTTTAGATAAGAAAGACTAATTTAATATTGTTGGTTTAAAGAAAATAGCTGTCTTTACTGAGTATCAGCAAAATAACCATATATTTAATTTTAAAGTACTTTCATAAGTGAACACTTGGTATTTACAGACCATAAAAATGGTTAACAAGGAAATAACTTGAAATGATGATACACATTTTCTAATGTTTCAGTTTTCATAAGTAATCTAGGTAAAATGTTAAAAATAAATTAGGTAAGTGTAAATGAGATAAACTTTTACAAATAAACTTTTCATGTACTTTGAAATCTTAAATTTATGTTAAATTAAATGATAGATGTTCATTAATATCTGGGTCAATTCCAAATAAAATAAAAATAACTACACTATAGGCAGGCATGTTTCTAAAAATTATCAAATGGTTCTCATTTATAATATAATGATAAGTGACAGACAATTCAAGATTTCTTGCTTTTTAGATTTTTATTAAGTTTAATGTTACTAAGAGTTAAAAATTCTAATTTATATATAAGCAATTCTGTATACAAAGTATGCAAAATAAATATGTGATGTTTTAGAAGAATAATTATAAGAAATGCATAAAATGTGTTCATGAATGAGAAAAGGAATAATTTTGTCTAATACCGAGATTATTAAAGGTTGTTTCAAAATATGGAACAAGAAAGCAAAGAACCAGTAAGTAGAAGAGAGAGATTGAAGAAAGTTATAGATATGAAGATGTAATTTTGGTAAAAAAAAAAAAAAAAAAAGAAGAAAGAAAGAAAGGAAGATTTTGTATGATAAAGAATCTTACATGGTATTTTATCCTAAGATAAAATAACTGGCTATTTAAAAGAGAGAGAAATGGTAGTACAAAGCAGAAAGTTCAAGTATAGTTGGTGATCTGTGTAATAAAACTTATGAGAAGAATATTGTGTATGATTAGTTGAATATAATTAAAAGAACATTATTTGTAAATCTTTCTAAAGATTGAGCTTTGATATTAAAGCTACACTAGACTGAAGCACTGCCCAGAGGACAAAAACGGGTGAGTGAGCCAAAGAAGCTTTGGTTCACCTCCTCCTAGACATTTGGGTCATCAGTTCCATATGAAAGTTGTCTTGGGTAGGGCACAGTGGTGGTCAACTGCAGCCCAAGTGGAACAGAAAAAACCCATGCTGGGTCAGTCTCTGGGAGTGTGGCTTCCCACTGGGCTGGTGGTGCATGGGTGAGGAGGGCCTACCTGCAGAGTGAATTTGGCTGACCTGCACTGCCAGCAGCCGGTAGACATCTCCCTAGCCAGATTAGGAAAAAACACCTCTAAGCACTGCATCTCTACAGGGCGGAGCCCACCTCCTCCTCCACAGCACACAACTTGCTCTATTTCAAGAGAAAGTTCAGACCTGAATGGAGAGGGAGGGAGTGACATGACTAAACTTCAGACAGCAGATGGGAGACCCATTGCCCCCTTCTCTCCCCTTCCACTGCTAGCAGCAGGGCTGAAAGGTGACCAGACCAATTTAGCAGCAGGAGAGAAAATTTGTAGTGGCAGAAACCTGCCACAAGGTGAAGCAAGGAACCGAAGTGAATGCCCCTCCATCTCTCACTGAGGTACATATATTGAACCACAGAAAGGACCCTAGAATAGAGGGTAATTAAATAGCTTCGGACCAACAAATCAACAGTGGAATTATAGAAAGCAAGGAGAGGCCTGTCACAAACAAGAAAAAAAAATCAACAGAAAAGTATAAGCAGCACTGAGGTTCTTAAAGAGATAGCACCCCAAAAAACAGCTGTCAGAGCACAAACAAGAAACCCTACAGAATGAACTGCTCCAGATGACAGCTACAGAAAACAGAGATAAAATGGCAAAAATAAACAGAAACCAAGGGAAATCAGAAGCAAAATTCACTGAAGTTGTACAGGAAGTAAAAGCAGAGTTGGTCAACTAAAAAAAAAAGCCCATTTTGAAATAATGGATATGAAAAACTTCATCCTGGAAATTAAGAACACAGTAGCAACCATAGTAAGAAGGGTCAACTAGGCAAATAAAATAATCTCAGAACTTGAAGACCAAATATGGAATTGACCCAATCTGTCAAAAACAAAAAAAAAAGTTCAAAAAGAAGGAGAAAAGCCTCTGAGAGATGTGAGACTGTGTCAAGAAGCCAAATCTATATCTGATTAGTATCTCTGAAGCAGAAAGGGAAATGAAGAACACCATGGAACAAGCATTCCATAAAGTCATTCAGGAAAACATCCCACATCTCACAAGAGAGGAAGCCATCCAAGAACAAGAAATTCAGAGAACCCCCCACAAGGTATCATATGAGAAGACACATAGTTATCCAAGGCACATAGTTATCCAAGGCACATAGTTATCCACCTCCACAAAATAAGCATAAAATAAAAATCCTAAAGGTGGCAAGAGAAAAAGTTCAGCCTATCTACCAGAGAAAACTCATCAGAATTATCTATAGAAACACTACAACCCAGAAGGGACTGGAGTCCAACTTTTAATGTTCTTAAAGATAAGAAATTCCAATCAAGAATGTCCTACCCTGCCAAGCTAAGCTACATCAGTAATACAGAACTAAAATCATTCCCAGACATCCAATCCCTATGGAATATTCCACCTCCAGACTAACCCTTCAGGATATACGTAAGAAGGCATTGAACACAGAACAACAGCAAAAAAAGAGAATGGCCAAACCCACCACAAAAGTACAGACAAGCACAGAGTTAACAGAGCATACAGAGCATTAACAAAAATGAAAATACACACATATAAATACAAAAGTAAAAAGGAAACAAAGCAACACCCTAAGAGCCATATGATAGGGATAGAATCACATTTCAATAATCAATTTGAATATGAATAGACTAAATGCATCAGTGAAGACACATAGAGTGGCAAACTGGGAAAAGAAGTATGATCTGACAGTCTGCTGCCTCCAGGAAACTCATCTAACTGCAAAGGACACCCATAGACCCAAAGATGGAGACTGGAAAATGATCTAGCAGGCTAACAGAAAACAGAAGAGGGTAGGCCATTCTGATATCAGACAGAGCAGTCTTCAAACCATCAAAAGTTAAAAAGGACAAGAAAAGACACTACATAATAATAAAAGGCTCAATCCACCAGAAGGAAATATCCATATTAAAAATTACACCCAACATAGGAGCACCAGGTTTTCTAAAACAACTACTAAGTAAACTGAGAGAGGACACTGACTCTCACATAATCTTAGCTGGAGACCTAAATACCCAACTAATTGCTCTAGGTAGATCATTGAGGCAGAAAGTCAACAAGGAGATCTGGAACCTTAACTTGACACATGAGCAAATAGATTTAATTGATATCAACAGAACACTCCTCCCAACATCAACAGAGTATAAATTCTACTCTTCAGTACATAAAACATACTCCAGGATTGATCATATTTTCAGAAATATATCAAACATGAAAAATTTCAAAAGATTGAAATAATATCATACATCTTCTCAGATCATAGTTGATTAAAAATAAATATTGTCACCAACAAGATTCCCTCAAAAATAACAATGAAATGGATACTAATCAACATGTTGCTGAATGACTCATGGGTCAAACATGGAAATCAAGACAGAAGTAAAAAAGTTCCTGTAAACAAGGAAAACAAAGACACACCTTATCAGACTCTCTCGGATGCTATTAAAGCACTATTATGAGGAAAATCCATAGCATTGCATGAATACATCAAGAAAACAGAAAATCACTAGTAAACACCCTAATATCATACCTAAAGGACCTGAAAAGGCAATTCCACCTAAATCCTAACTTCACCAAAAGACTCCAGATCACTAAGATTAAATCACAATTGCAGGAAATAGCAGACAAAAATATCATAGAAAAGATCAATAAGACAAAAAGCTGGTTCTTTGAAAGAATAAATAAAAGATTAATGGACTCCAGACCAGATTGACTAAAAAAAGAGAGAGAAAGTCCAAATAAACACAATTAGAAACACAAAAGGTGAAGTGGCAACTGACCCTGAAGAAATTCAAAAGATTATCAGAGATGAATATGAACTCCTCTGTGCAGATGAACTAGAAAACCTGAAGGAAATGGATGACTTTCTGACATTACACAACCTCCCAAGCCTGAAACAAGAAGAAATTGAAACTCTAAACAGGCCAATAATAATCCAGGAAATCAACTGAGTCATAAGAACTCTCCCACCAAAAAAAAAAAAGCAAAACAAAACAAAAAACCCAAACCAGATAGCTTCTCAGCTGAATTCTACAAGACATACAAGGAGGACCTGATACCAATATTATTGAAAGTATACCAGGCAACTGTGAACAATGAAACACTCACTTCCTAACTCATTTTATGAAACCAATATCATACTGATACCCACACCTGGCAAAGACCCAACAAGGAAAGAGAATTATAGGCCACTCTCCATGATGAACATAGATGCAAAAATTTTTAACAAGATTCTAGCAAATCGGATCCAACAACACATCTCAGGGATCATCCACCATGATCAGGTGGGCTTCATTCCTGGGATGCAGGACTGTTCAACATTTACAAGATGGTAGACATAATTCAGCACATTAATAGATATAAAACCAAGAACCACATGATCATATCATTAGATGCAGAAAAAGTATTTGACAAAATCCAGCATCCCTTCTTGATTAAAAACCCTTGAGCACCTAGGCATAGAAGAAACATTCTCCAAAACAGTAAGAGCCATCTATGATAAAGCCACAGCCAACATTTTACTCAATGGGCAGAAGTTGGAAGCATTCCCCCTAAGAATGGGAACAAGACAAAGATGCCCACTTCCTATTCAAAATAGTGCTAGAAGGCCTAACCATGCAAGAGAAGGAAATCAGGGGTATCCATATAGGAAAAAAGGAAATTAAGCTATCTTTCTTTGCAGATGATATGATTCTATACCTTGATAACCAAAAGCCTTCGCACAGTGATAATCATCTTTGGTAAAGTCTCAGGGTACAGAACCGATGTGCAAAAGACAGTTGAACTTTTATACACCAGCAACAAACAGAATCAAATAAAAAGCACAGCCCAATTTACAAAGAAAGGTGAAATACCTTGGCATCCACCTAACTAGAGAAATGAAAACCCTTTACAATGAGAACTACAAAACACTGCTTAAAGAAATCAAAGATGACACAAACAATGGAAAAATATTTCATGTTCATAGAATGGAAGAATCAAAATTGTCAAGGTGTCCAGCCCACCCAAGGCAATCTACAGATTCAATGCAATGCCCATTATTACTAATATCATTTTTCTCAAACCTGGAAACAATACAGAAATTCATATGGAAACCAAAAAGAGCATGAATAGCCAAAACAAACCTCAGCAAAAGGAACAAAGTGGGAGGTATCACACTTCCAAACTTTAAATTTTATCATAAGGTTACAGTAAACAAAACAGCCTGATATTGGTATAGGAATAGGCACACAGACCAATGGAACCAATCAGAGATTCTGGAGGCAAAAACACAGTCTCTCAACCAATTCATCTTTGATAAAGCCACCAATAACAATCACTGAGGAAAGAAGATAATATTTAGCAAATGGTGCTGGGAAGACTGGCTGACCACATGCAGAAGAATGCATATCACCATATATGAAAATCAACTCAAAATGGATTAAAGAACCAAATGTAAAACCTCAAAATATAAGAATCCTACAAGAAAATGCAGGAAACATCCTGATGTACATTGGAGTAGGTAACAAATTCTTGACTAAGTTCCCAAAAGCAAATGCCATAAAAGCTAAGATAGGGAAATAAGACCTCATTAAGCTGAAAAGCTTTTGCACAGCAAAAGAAACCCTCAAAAGAGTAAAGAGACAACCTACAGAATGGAAAAAAAATTTGTAAATTATGTATCTGACAAAGGCCTAACATCCAGGATCTACAAGAAACTCAAATGGAATGAAAGGAAAAAACCAAACAACCCCGTTAAGAAGTGGGCAAAGAACATGAACAGACACTTTTCAAAAGATGACATACAAGCATCCAACAGACACATGGAAAAATGCTCAGCCTCACTAATCAACAGAGAAATGCAAATCAAAACTACAATGAGATTCCACCTAACTCTGGTAAGATATCATTAATAAGTCAAAAAAACAACAGATGCTAGTGCAGGTTCAAAGAAAAGAGAATGCTTCTACGTTGTTGGTGGGAGTGCAAACTAGTTCAATCTCTATGGAAAGCAGAGTAGTGATTCCTAAAAAAAGTAAAAATTGAGTTTCCAGCAATCTCTCTTCTGGGAATATACCCAGAGGAACATAAATCACTCTACCAAAAAGACGCCTGCCCATATGTTTATTGAAGCAAAAATATAGAGCCAACCCTATCACCCATCACCCTATCACCGAACCCTATCACCCATCAAAAGTACACTGGATAAAGAAAATGCTGTACATATACACAATGGAGTATTATGCAGCCATAAAGAGGAACAAAATCATGGACTTTGCAGCAAGTTGGATGAAGTTGGAGACCATCATACTAAGTGATCTATCACCGAAACAAAGAACTGAATAGCACCTATTTTCACTCATAAGTGGGTCCTGAATATTAGTCACACTAGTATGGGGAGGAATCAGCAGTCACTGGGCACTGCTAGTGGAGGGAGTAAGGTAGGCAGGAAGGTGGGGGGACAAGTGACTACACAAAAGGTACCTGGTCCACCACAGGGGGAGTGAGTGCCACCTAGAAGCCCAAACTTTCCTGCATATAACTACTTATATAGTTAATTCTCATTTATACCTCACATCTCTATAATAAAATGAAATTTAATAATGAAAAAAAACAAAGGTCCTAAGGCAAGAACACATATACACAAAATGAATTCACCTAAATATAAGAGGTATAAATCTCAGAAGAAAACATAGAAGTATGTTGTCAAGACTTTGGATTTGGTAATGAATTCTTGGACATGAAATTAAAAGCAAAAACAACAAAAGAAAATATAAATTATGTGGACTTTATTAAGATCCAAAACTTTTATGATAAGAGGATATTACAGTATCAAGAAAGTGAAAAAGAAAACCTAAAAAATCATAGAAAATATTTGCAAATTATATCTGACAAGTGTCTAGTACCCAAAATATACATAAAAACTCTTACAATTAACACAACAATTTAAAAATGGGCAAAGGCCGGGCTCGGTGGCTCAGCCTGTAATCCCGCGCCTTTGGGAGGCTGAGGTGAGTGGATTGCCTGAGCCCGCAGGTTCGAGACCCGCCGGGGCAGCGAGACCTCATCTCTACAATAAATCAAAAAATCAGCCGGGCGTGGTAGCGCGCGCCTGTAATTCCGGCGACTCGGAAGGCTGAGGCGGAAGGATCGCCGGAGCCCAGCACGTGGAGGCTGCGGTGGCCGGGAGCGGCCACTGCACTCCAGTCTGGGCCACAGAGTGAGACTCGAACTGAAAAAAAATTTAAAAAAATAAAAATAAAAATAAAAATGGGCAAAGAACTTAAATAGACATTTTTCCAGAAAAGATACACAAATGGTCAATAAGCACATTAAAAGATGATCACTAGTTATTTAGAAATACAAATCAGAATCACAAGGAAATGCTATTTCATACCTCCAAGGAGGATGGCTGTAATTTAACAGAAAGAGAGAGAGAGAGAGAGAGAGGGAGAGAGGAAGAGAGAAAGAGAAAGAGAGAATAACTGTGGGCAAGGACATGGAGAAATTGGAACTCTGGGCTGGGCTCGGTGGCTCAGCCTGCAATCCCGCGCTTTGGGAGGCCGAGGTGAGTGAACTGCCTGACCCTGGGTTCGAGACCCGCTCGGGCAACTTGGCGAAACGTCATCTCCACAATAAATCAAAAATTAGCCGGGCGTGGTAGCATGCGCCTGTAGTTCCAGCTACTTGGAAGGCTGAGGCAAAAGGGTCTCCAGAACCCAGCAGGTAGAGGCTGCGGTGGCCTGGAGAGGCCACTGCACTCCAGTCTGGACGACTGAGTGAGACTCCAACTCAAAAAAGAAAGAAAGAAAGAAGGAAATTGGAACTCTGTGCACTGCCAGTGGGAATGGAAATTGTCCAGTCACTGTGGAAAATATTTTGGCAGTTTCTCAGCAAAATTACACGTCTACGTATGTATCCAGAAGAAATGAAATCAAGGACTCAAGTACTTGTGCACCCATGATCATAGCAGTGTTAATAGTAGTAAAAAGTGAGGGATAATAAACAAATGAATGCACAAATTAAGTTTATTCACACAATACAATATTATTCAGCCATAAAGTGGTCTATACATGGTACAACATGGAGGAACTTCAAAAATATGTCAAGTGTAAGAAGTCAAAAACAAAAGATCAAATGTATGATACCAGTTATTTTATATGAGATATCTAGAACTGGTAAATTCATAGAGACTGGTTGCAGATTAGTGATTGTCACAGACTAGGGGTAGGAAGGAATAGGGAGTTAATACTTAATGGGTATAGGATTTTCTTTTGTGCTGATGAAAATATTTTGGAACTAAACAGATATATGGTACTGAATAGTTAATTTTTACATTATGTGAATTTACCTTTTTAAAAATAAATAAAAGTCTTTTTTAATAGCAAAAAACAAAATGCTATACTAATGGAAAACCGTAAATTTCTGGTCTTCTATGTTGGATCAACAAGGTTTTCTTAAAATACTGGTTCACTCTTAGTGAAATGGCAAGAGATTTTAATTTTTAATTTTGAACTCAGTTTCTTTTTAAAACTTCTCAGATTTATATCTCAGAAGCTCAACTTTTACTATAATTTGCAGGTCATAAATCATTGTCCTGTTCTTTCTTCCCTTAAAAAGGTACATCTTTTTGCTTGGCTGGGGTAATAGCTCTCCTTCCTCAACCTTTTTGTCAACTCCCAAGCATTTTTTCTCCAATTCTAACTCTGCTGTTTTGACCTGATGCAGAACTTATTTTTTGTTTTTTTATTTTTATTTTTTTGAGTTGGAGTCTCACTCTGTCACGCTGACTGCAGTGCAGTGGCCGCTCCTGGCCACTGCAGCCTCGACCTGTTGGGCTCCGGTGACTCTTCTGCCTCAGCCTTCCAAGTAACTAGAACTACAGGAGTGTGCTACCACACCCGGCTAATTTTTTTTTTATTTATTGTAGAGATGAGATCTCACCAAGTTGCCCACGCGGGTCTCGAACCCGCGGGATCAGGCAAACTCACCTTGGCCTCCCAAAGCGCTGGGATTACAGGCTGACCAACCGAGCCCAGCTCCATTTTTAAATTTTTATCTTTTGAGTTGGGGGATCTCACTCTGTTGCCCAAGAAAGAGTGCAATGGCATGTTCACAATTCACTGTAGCCTCAACCTCCTGAACTCAGAAGCTCCTTCTTCCTCAGCCTCCCAAGCAGCTGGGATTATAGGTGTGTGCCATCATACCTGAATTTTATTTTATTTTTTATTTTTTTGTAGAGACAAAATCCTGTTATGTTGACTAGGCTGGTCTCAAACTCCTGGGTTCAAGCACTTCTTCCACCTCAGCATCCTAAAGTGCTGAGATTACAGGCATGTGTTGCTATGATTAGCTGAAATGTTTATCTAGAAAGTTTAGAAGAGCAATGCTTCCCTCCAGTAAAACTTGATTCTTTACTTTTGACTTTTCTTGATATGCATGAATTGTTCAATAAAACCAGGAAATTTCCCATGCTGTTGCTAAAAGTCATGTATTTTCCTACTCAAGGTACTGGTTTTCTTGCTTACATTCCTTTATCATATAGTATACATGCATAACCTTGAACCCACTCTTCCTATGTCTGGTTAAATTCAGGTATACTTTTCACCAGGTTTGATTCCTAGGATATGCAAATGGGATGCCCATAAAGAGAAGCAACCAACTACAGGAGGTTTTTCTTTACCTTTTTCATAGCTGGCCTAAAAAAATGAGATTTTACACTTTATCAAGATAATTTCTGCTGGGCTCGGTGGCCTGTAATCCCGTGCCTCTGGGAGGCTGAGGTGAGTGGATTGCCTGAGCCCAGGGGTTCGAGACCCGCCTGGGCAGCGAGACCTCATCTCTACAATAAATCAAAAAATCAGCTGGGCATGGTAGTGCATGCCTGTAATTCTGGCTACTCAGAAGGCTGAGGCAGAAGGATCACCAGAGCCCAGCAGGTTGAGGCTGCAGTGGCCGCTCCCGGTCTGGGTGACAGAGTGAGACTCCAACTCAGAAGAAAAAAAAAGATAATTTCTGGCATTGTCTCTATTAAGTTTTTTTATTATGTAGAAAAACTAAGCTATAAAGGATTAAGTTTTTTCCATCCATGTAACTTTATTGCTTTTTAAGTCTTTGATCACCAGTCTGGTTAAATCAATAAGTGTTATTTAACAATGACCTGTGACTCTGTTCTGATGGAGTGTTTTGAACCTTCTGACATCTTTAGTAAGTTTCTTCAGTATCAAAATCACAAGTTAAGTCTTTTTTTGCCCTAAAATTAACTTTCAGGTTTTCCAGTTGGACCTATGGAAAGTCTCAAAGAATGTATCTCTCATCTTGTGGAGATATTAAATAATTAGACTTATTTGGTAAATTCTATGGGAGACATTGTCAAATGATAAGTGATGCTGGATATTTCAAATACATGTATGGGTATATTATTGATATAAATGTTCCAAAATTATATACATTCATAAAAGCCTATAAGTCATAATTTTTATTGCTATATTAAAATTTGTATGACTATGTTATTAATGTGACTATTCTAAATATTATATGATATTTATAAACATCTCATCTGGGTGTGGTAACTCACACCTGTAATTCAAGCACTTTTGGAAGCCAAGATGAGAAGACCACTTGGGGCCAGGAGTTTAAGACTGGCCTGCTCAACATAGCAAGACCCCACCTTTACAAAAAAAAAAAAAAAAAAAGACAGAGACAGAGAGAGAGAGAAAGAGAAAGAGGGAGCACGAGCTGGATGTGGTGGCATGTGCTTATAGTCCCAGTTACTCAGGAGGTGGAGGCTGGAGGATTTCTTGAGCCCAGGAGTTTGAGGCTGCACTAAGCTATAATAATGCCTCTCTAGTCTGTGCAACAAAGTAAGATCCTGTCTCTAAAAAAATTAAAAAACTAAAAAAAAAAGACATTTAGAGGGTCTTGATATGATGCTGTCAGTTATGATTCTGGTTGTTATGTCAAAATACTTCATGTAATAGAAATAACTAAACTTTTTTGGTAATTGGGAACTTTTACAGCTATTGTTTTGAATTCTTTTGTAAAAACATTTGCAATCAAATATAGTTCAATATTGCTTTCCATTAAAAAGATTCTAAATGACATTCTTTAACATAGATTTTTAATAACTTTAAGATGAAGGAACTAAATAAAAATTTCCAGAACTCTAATAACAAACTGATGCATTTATGAATATTGGTAACCCAACACCCAGCAAAACATGAATTAATTGGGACTGAACTGATAGAGGACTAAAAGTAGTTTAGGGCTTTTTGTTTGAACATTCCTGATTCCTTTTATAGTTTGTTATCCAAAGTTAAGAAAAGTTTTTTAGCCAGCCACGGTGGCTCATGCCTATAATTCCAACACTTCAGGAGGCAGAGGTGAGAGGAATGCCTGAACCCAGGATTTGAGATCAGCCTGGGCAACTTGGTAAGACCTTGTGTCTACAATAAATCCAAAAATTAGCTGGGTATTGTGGCACGCACCTGTGGTTCCAGCTACTTGGAAGGCTGAGACGGAAGGATCACCTGAACCAAGCAGGTCGAGGCTGCAGTGGCCATGAGCATGCCACTGCAGTCCAGCTTAGGTGACAGAGTGAGACTGTTGCTAAAAAAAAAAAAAAGAAAAGAAAAGAAAAAGAAAAAACTTTTTTCTTTGAGCTATTTATATTTTATTACAATTGGGTAAAATATACTTTTGTGAATACAATTGAAGCATTTACCTTTCTGTCTGAACTCTCTAGAATTTGGAAACTATTTATCAGTGGCTAAGACCAAAATAACAGTTGCCCAATGACTGCAAATGATTGATTATTCAGGAGAATAACAGGTAGCCCCATGTCATGACCTACCCTATGTTTTTAGATATCTGTCCAACCTGCCCAGTGCTATAACAAGGTTTTTTCTCTCCACTGAGGGATGTGACTTACTGGGAATCAGGCTTCTCATTGGCAAGGGATGAAGAACATTTATCACTCTTAACTTAAGTAGAAACTGATCAGCAATACTTCCATGGGAAGATTTTTTATCAAAAGTGGGGGAATGATAACCTACAGGTCACATCTGGCAGACTTCTAAATTAACTTACCTGGGAGAAGACTTGTGATTCATGGCAATATCTTGCTCCTGAATAAATAATCTTATCATGAGTTCCTCAAATTGTTGATGTACTGATTAATGCATGACCTACTGATATTGGGGAGGATGCTGATTTATTCTCAATCATGAAGTTTTACTGATCGTCTTGTATGTAGACACTTTTGCCTGTATGTTGCAATCTGTAGCCAAAGATAGTAACCTCTGTATTGCACTGTCCTGAAAAAGGATGACTCCTATATGAGTTCCCCTCCCTTCTCCTGAACTTTATTATAAAAAATCTTTGAACTTGAGAGTCCAGAATGCTCTCAACTTTTTGGTGTGTGTTTCCATGTTGATACATTTGATTTCCAGTAAATCTTTATCAAATTATTTCTGCCACAACAGCCTTAATTTTGGTTGACACCTTTCCATTTTCTTTAGAGTAAAGACTAGATCACAAAAAACCATTCTTGAAGACCTCTCTCCATCTTTTTCTTGGGCCATTAAGACACAACTTTTCGATCCCTTTCCAAAACAACCTACTAACCCCACTGTCTGCCCTGAAATGTGGATTATCCGACCTGTTTGCCTACAATGTCATTTCCCCCTTGTCTCCCAAATTCAAGAACAGTAGCACTGGGGCCAGAAAGATTAAACCAGCACTGTGCTTCTTTTCAGATTTTTTAAAGACATACATATGAAGTACCTACTTAAAAAGTTACAAGAATAGCCTATAAAGTCAAAATTGGAATAAAAATAAGTAAAACATACATTTGTTTTTTTTTCTATTTTCCAGCAAGAGAAATAAAAAACAAAATGGAGGAAGAGAGAAATTTTTTTTAAAAAGATAATCTGAGACACAGGGTAAAAAAATTTAAAAAGACATAGGAACAAGGAATATCAAGAGAATGGTATAGACACAGAACAAATACAGAAGATACAGAGACAGTTTGTGCTACGACTTCTTACAATGTGCACCACTCTTGCAAAATACGTTGTGATCATTTTGTTCCTGGGATAAAAGAGGTTTCAAACTCAGAGGCTAGCATGAATAAAGACCAGCAAGTATGGGTCACTGTGAGACTGGCTAGCCCGTGTCCTAAGAAGCCAGCTGCTCCACACTCCAGTCAAATTTTGCTCTCTGTGAAGAAATGAGGACTTACTACTGCCAGAGCTTTCTGTTTTTCAAGAGATGCCAGTAATTTGGGTGTCAAATTTGTAAAAACCACTCTATAGGGCAAACAAAACATTTCAGTGGGCATCACAAGTTGCCAGTTTTTGCCCTTTTAACTGTAGACAAAAACAAGGCTATTTCCCCTTCATGGTTTTCACTTGTGTGCTAAGTGACCTGTGGGCCACTGCCAGTTTTCTGTGGTCCTATCTGTAAGGCAGTGAACTTAGGAGAACAGGAGTTGAAACCCAGATAGACCCCTCCTCCACAGGGCTGGCCTGTTCCCTGCTTGGGACAGCACCTGTCAGAACCTCCTGTGCTTCTTGTCCAATAGCTCACTGGGCTTGGGTAGAACAGAAAACAGAAAGAAGCAAGGAAGTGGGTTTCTTTCTCCACACAAATTTACCCTCAGTAGGGCTGAGAGGAAGAGCACATGAAGCACTTGAAGGAAATTAAATGAAGTCGCATGGAGTGAAAATTACTAATGTGAAGGTCAAGTATCCAGTAGATGCTATTGGATGAAATCAAAAGAAAGTGGTCTCAAGGTCTAATCTTTACCAAATTCTGGAGTTCCTTGGATAGCACAAACAGGCTTATTGTTTTTCTTATTTTGAAATGGGTCTCATAATACTTACGTAATTATGTTCCTCTCTGCAAGGAATCAGAATTAATTAATTTTTAGAGACTGAGATAAAAATTCAAATTTTACATCTAATGATTATATAAATCCAGGGAGACATAAATTAGAGAAACAGAAAGACTTTTTTATTTAAATGCTAATTCAGTCATTAAAATAAATAATTAAAACAAGTAAATTAGTAAATAAAACAAGACATAAAAATTGAGAAAACCTGACATAAGCATGACAACAGAATGCTTTTTTAAGATTGAAAAGGAAGACTTATCTTCCTTTTCAAGTATTTCTGGGAATTGTCTATAGCTCTTACATATTCATTATTGGAGGATCTAATCTCTTTGAAACATGGGGCTGAATTTTAAAAATTCTGATTAAAATTATTGAATAAACGTCATTGAAATAGCAATTATGAAAATCACCACACTCGAAAATAATACACAGAATTTCACCACCCAAAAAGATGAACTATTTTCATAGTTTACTGTTTACTTCTTAACCTTCTTAATATAGAAAGTTGTTCATTGAAGTGTTATATTGTATTCTTTTGCTTAATATAATGTAGTAAATATTCTTCATATCACTACATAGCCTTCATAGCTATTGTTTTAATGGCTACATAATATTTTACATATATACATTTTTTACTTATCTCATCTAGTTCAGGTATTTGCACTATTATAAATAATGCTACAACTTTGTACTTCTTAAATTACCTACTTATGAAAAATTCCCTGGAGCAAATAAAAATGCATCAATATTTTCAGTGCTCTTGAAGTATATTGCAAAATTGCTTTCCAAACATCTGGCACAATATAAATGGCACAATGAGTGACTATAAATCTTACCACTTCTTATCATCACTGGTGTAATCAGTATAAAGGGGATATAAAGTATGAGCATCATAGGTCAATACAGTGATTCAGTCTGAACATGCCTGTTAGATTAACAGCACTATAAGTGGAGGTTAAGTCAGAGATCTGGGTTTTAGACCTTCTTGGCTTCTTCGGCTAAGAAAAGAAGGTTTTGAATGATACAATCTCCAAAGACTATTCCATCTTTAAATATCTATACCTCAAGCATGGGTGAAACACTTCATCCTTCCAAGAATTTTCACTCTATTATGTTTTAGAAGAATTGGAGAGATGAAGTTAAATTTCCATCATATTTGCAGTCCCTATGAAAACAATTTATTAAATCCAGCAGAATATATTAAAATCATTTTTTTTTTGAGTTGGAGTCTCACTCTGTCGCCCAGACTGGAG
>NW_007052966.1:185946-250761 GCF_000164805.1 Carlito syrichta
CGAACCCGTGGGCTCAGGCAATCCACTCACCTCAGCCTCCCAAAGGCACGGGATTACAGGCTGAGCCACTGAGCCCGGCTTAAAATTATTTTAAGTGTACTTTTATTAGAAAGAACGGAATGAGAGATTGAAGAATGGAGGAGAGTGGAAGGAACAAAGAAGTCAGTGCTCTACTCAGTTGAGAAAAAAATTCATGAGATTTTTCAGGAACCAAGTAACAATTGGCAAAATGTCTCAAGATCCAGTTTAGACTAAGAGGTATGTTTACAGTGGCTTATTTGGGGGATGGGGAATTGGATACATAATATAACAAAGGACTTTTTATATTTGTTAGTTTGTTGACAAGAGTTGCATACAAATAAAATAACAAGCCCGGGCTCGGTGGCTCAGCCTGTAATCCCGTGCCTTTGGGAGGCTAAAGTGAGTGGATTGCCTGAGCCTGCCGGTTCGAGACCCGCCTAGGCAACTTGGCGAGACCTCATCTGTACAATAAATTTTTAAAAAATTAGCTGGGCGTGGTAGGGCAGGCCTGTAGTTCTAGCTACTTGGAAGGCTGAGGCGGAAGGATCGCCGGAGCCCAGCAGGTCGAGGCTGCGGTGGCCGGGAGCGGCCACTGCACTCCAGTCTGGGCGACAGAATGAGACTCCAACTCAAAATAAATAAATAAAATAAAATAATAAATTTGAAATGTAAATTATTTAAAAAATAAGAGTAAGATATAATGTCTCAGAATTTCTGGGACACCAAATGTAATTCAAGTGAAAGTTAGTTTAGGCTTGATTTTTTATTTATTTTCAGACATCAGACAGTGCCTCTTGCTATAATTCCCAGCTTTTGATGACTCTGCCTTGCATTGGGATGAAACCTAGACCCAACTTCTATATGGAAGGAATGAAAAATCAAGGTGGTGTTGATTCTACTGTCTGCCATGGCTGTCTGAATTCGTGGGGCCACCTACCACCGACTGAGTGCTCTTATCAAGTTCCTCTCTACTTGGCCATCCTTGCGTTTTCCTGCTTAGAACCACCCCACTCATCCTGCCTGAGTACTGAGCTTTGCTGGGTTTCTCTGTTCTAGCCTAACACTCTGGAATCCTTATGTGGCACGTGCCTATATTCCTGCATATTGCACATCATTTTTAATTTAGTTCTTACAGCACTCCTGAGAGGTAAGGCTGAGGTGTATATGGCTTGTACAACTGGACTGAGGGCCCTCAGTTACTGAGCAGAGTGCAATGCCAATGTGGAGAGTTAGATCTGAAAGTCAAGGTTAAAACTCTACTGCTGCACCATCCTTCAAATTTCTCATTCACATGGGTGTTTCTGGAAAACTGCTCACCTCTATTGTTTTGTTATCCTTTAACAGTCACTCATAAAATACACAGCTAGGGAGCACCTACTATGTGTAGGTCACAGTGCTAAGCACTGTGTGGGAGAAAACATTACATCCAAGGAAGAACCTTTTCCAATGAGCTTAAAGCTGAGTAGCAGACTTTACAGCTGAGGAGAGCTCTTTCAGAGATGACACACCTGTGCCTTGAGGACAACCATACTTTTATGTGGTTCATTCTCTGTAGAAATCTAAAAAAAAAAAAAAAAGAAAAAAAAAAAAGAAAACTGGACCAAGACATTTTGATAAATGTTTCCTAAAAATTAGTTCTTAGATCATCATCAAATATGATACGATGACAAATAATATGGATCCAAAAATATCCCACAATAAAAATATGAAGAACAAAAGAATGCCAAAAAGTGTGAACCATAATGAAATAATCACAGAACATTAAATGTATACACATACATGAACTCATAGTTTAAGGTGCGGTATTCTGAAGTATTTTATGATGTCTACCATTTGGAGGCATGATAAAGAATAACTGAATAAGAGCTTATAGTCAAAAAAGCTGCCTAGGGAAGGTGGGATGAGATACATCCCCGTAGTCTAGCACTTAGCACAAGCTCTGTATTTGCATAATAATCAATGATCTTAAAAGCTTTTCTCATGGAATGAATTAGTGTTAGCATTGATTTGCATGCCCTCCTATCCATCCAGCAGTCTTGGGAAAGATCCAATCACAGCAAGCCAAGGATACAGGAAGAGGCTGGAGGCAAATAGGAATGTGTACCTTAAGACCAGCTATGTGAAGGGTCTGGGGAAAGAGAATGAGGTTTCGAGGTCAAGGTTGCAGGGAATATTTTAAAATTCAGCTGAGCACAAAATTGATTGCTTCTTTTTATTTTCTCCACTTGTTTTAGGTTGTTTTATAGAACAACCTAAAAATTACAGTAGGCCTCAGGTTGATATTATCATTCAAACAAGCACTAAGGCTCTGGAATTCATATAAGAACACCTAGTCAGTCATTAGGAAAACAAAAGAGCAGAAAGTGGAAGAGTGACTGCCCTATGCTCCCCATTATTCTGTTCCCTGTAGGATTACAGATGACCCTACAGACTCTCACCCTTTAGAACACCAGGTTTCACTTTCTCAATACTTGCTCAAGAAATCACAGAGAAGGACCAGGCTCGATGGCTCAGCACTTTGGGAGGCCAAGGCGAGTGGATTGCCTAAACCCATGGGTTCAAGACCCACCTGGGCAACTTGGCAAGACCTCATACTACAATAAATCAAAAATTAGCAGGGTGTTGTAGCGCATGCCTATAGTTCCAGTCCTTTGGAAGGCTGTGGCAGAAGGATCGCCGGAGCCTAGCTGGTCGAGGCTGCGGTGGCCGGGAGTGTGCCACTACACTCCAGTCTGGGTGACAGAGTGAGACTCCAGTTCAAAAAAAAAAAAAGAGAGAAATCACAGAGAGTATACAAATATCTCTTGCTGGATCTCGCAGAGGACCCATGGCAGAAGGAATTAGTTTTCATTTGGAGACACAACAATTGAAGCACAATAATTTTAAATGACTAACTGGCTCAGTGGAAATTAAATTCAGAGCGTCTGTATTCTCAATTAGGATGCAAGTCTCTAAATGACATTTCTTGTCTTCCTTCTTTTGAGGTCTGTTTATTAGAGCATTTAAATGTAGCTTTGAGATAAAAATAATAAATCCATCAAGCTGTACACATTTGGTGCTCAGTAAATGTTTGTAAAATGAGTGAATGAATGACATTTTAAGGAGAAAAAGATTGTATTATATAGAATAAGCCAGCTAATTTGTGAGATGAGAACTTTTCTTTACCTACGGTAGTTTTCGAAATTACCTTATTACTTGGTTAAAATAACTTCAGTGAAAATATATGATCTGTCACAAGTTATTGATTTTAGAAAGAGAAGATTGGTCATATTCATATATTTCATTGCTAAGTGCAGCTGTACGTACAGCACCCTGCCTTTACTAAACTGACATACTCACAGGAAATACTGATAACATTCTGACATGAAAATGTCAGACAGTCTGATCATTTTTTCTTCTCTATTAATATTGAAAACCATTTCTGCAACATTAGTATTTTTAAGTAGGATGAATCAGATTTTCTTAAGGGAATAATTCTACCAAAGATGACGTTTTAATGCAAAAACGCAGGTACATTCATTGTTTTCCAGGGCTTATTTTGCAGAATACTATTTAATTCAATAAAGTGATCATTTTCAGAACTGCACCATAATCCAAGTGCAATAATCCACAGTGTAAGGCTTCCCTTACACCTGCAGTCTATAAGAAAGGCAGAATTCATTTAATACTAAAACTCAGTAAACTTAATTGTCTCTTTAGAAAACGTATTTTTACACACAAAAGAAGAAATGAAATAAAAGTACTTAAATAGCAAGTTAAATGTTCTTTACAAGAGAAAAGAAGGGAGAATAGCATTTCTATGGGTCCAGGGATGAGGCGGCACAAAGAAGAAGCTGTCCTTCCTTCTCCCTGGGATGAAGGCTCCTGGGATCCATCCTGAATGCTCACTCAGCCACAGTGAACTGTGGGACTCAGAAAAGATCATGCACTAACTCTGGGCTCAGCATCCTTATCTGTAAAACCAGGAAACTAATTTTTTTTTCTACATTCTCCTCTAATCCCAGATTATAGGTACAACAACAATTCTATAAGAACATCATGACAGGGATAAACTCTCACATTTTAATAATGAGACTGAATGTGAATAGACTAAATGCACCACTGAAAAGACATAGAGTGGCAAAATGGATAAAATATCATGAGGCTACAATATATTGTCTCCAAGAGACTCATCTCACCAGAAAGGACGCTCACAGACTCAAAGTGAGAGTATGGGCAGCAAAACTTCAGGCTAATAGAACACAAAAGAAAGCCAGAGTTACAATCTTAAGATCAGACACAATACCCTTTAAGTTATCAAAAATTAAAAAAGATATAGAAGGTCACTATATAATGATAAAAGGTTCAATCCATCAATAAGAAATAACCATCCTAAACATATATGCACCCAAAATAGGAGTACCAACTTTCATAAAGCAGATTCTAGGCAAACTTAAAAAAGATAACTCTAACACTATCATAGCTGGGGGCTTTAATACCCCACTCACAGCCCTACACAGATCATCAAGACAAAAAATCAGCAAGGAGATCCAGAACCTCAGTGTGACTCTTAACCAAATGGACTTAACTGACACCTACAGAACACTCCACCAAACGACCACAGAATATACATTCTACTCATCCCCACATGGAACACACTCTAAGATTGACCGCATCCTTGGCCATAAATCAAGCATAAACAAATTTCATAAGATTGAAATTTTGTCATGTACCTACGCAGACCACAGTGAAATAAAAATAAATATCAACACCAACAAAGTTCCCCCAATACCCACAAAGACATGACACTAAACAGCATGATGCTGAGCAACTCCTGGGTCAACACAGAAATCAAAATAGAAATTAAAAGATACCTGGAAATAAATGAAAATGAAGAAACATCTTACCAAAACCTCTGGGATGCCATGAAAGCAGCAGTAGGAGGGGAATTCATATCTATACAAACAGATGAAGAAAATGGAAAGATCACAAGTTAACAGCCTAAAAAGTCACCTAAGGAAGCTGGAAAAGCAAGACGACCAAAACCTTAACTTCAGCAGATGAATCCATATCAAAATAAAAGGCCAAATCCGGGACATAGAAGACAAAAGATAATACAAAAAAATCAATGAAACCAAAAGCTGGTGTTTTGAAAGGATAAACAAGCTTGATGGTCTCCTAGCTAGACTGACCAGGAAAAAGAGAGAAAAAGCCCAAGTAAACACAATCAGAAACACAGAAGATGAAGTCACAACTGACCATGAAGAAATACAAAAGATTATCAGAGGTTACTACGTACACTTGTATGGAAACAAACTTGAAAACATAAAGGAAATGTAGGACTTTCTGATATCACACAACTTCCCCAGGTTGAAACAGAAGAAGCCAAGACCCTAAATAGACCAATAACAATCCAGGAAATTGACTATGTCATAAGAAAACTACCTACAAAAAAACCCCTGGGCTAGATGACTTTCCAGCAGAATTCTACAAAACACACAAGGAAGAACTGATACCAGTCTTATTGAAAGTATTCCAGGTGATTGAGAAAGATAAAACTTTCCCCAAATCATTTTATGAAGCTAACATCACATTGATACCCAAGCCAGGTAAAGATCCAACAAAGAAAGAGAACTACAGGCCAATATCCTTGGTGAACATAGATACTAAAATTCTCAACAAGATCTTAGCAAACTGGATTCAACAACACATCTCAAAAATCATTCACCACAACCAAGTAGGCTTTATCCCTGGAATGCGAGGCTGGTTCAACATCCATAAGACCATAAAAATAATTGAATACTTCAACAGACATAAAAACAAAAACCACATGATTATATCATTAGATGCAGAAAAAGCTTTTTATAAAATCCAGCACCCCTTCTTGATAAAAACCCTAGAACATCTAGCCACATATTAGAAACCCACAGTCAGCATACTGCTAAACAGAAATTGGAACCATTTCCCCTGAAAACTGGAACAAGTCAAGGATACCCACTCTCACTCCTCCTGTTCAACACAGTTTTGGAAGTCCTAGCTAGAGCAATCAGAGAAGAGAAAGTGATCAGGGGTATCCAAACAGGAAAAGAGGAAATCAAGTTATCCCTCTTTGAAGACGATATGATTCTATACCCAAGAAAATCTGTCAAAAACCTCCTTGCACTGATAAAGGACTTTGGTAAAGTCTCAGGCTAGAAAATAAATGTGCAAAAGAAAATCGCATTTCTATACACCAATAATAAACAAACAGAAACACAAATAAAAAGCACAATTCCATTCACAATAGCCACCAAAAAAAACAACAAAAAACCTTGGCATCTTCCTAACCAGAGAAGTCAAAGACCTTTACAATAAAAACTACAAAACACTGCTCAAAAAAATCAAAGATGACACAAACAAGTGGAAAAATATTCCATGCTCATGGACTGGAAGAATCAACATTGTTAAGATGTCCATTCTACCCAAGGCAAACTACAGATTTAATGCAATACCCATCAAATTACCAGCAACATTCTTCTCAGACCTAGAAACAACAATACAAGAATTAATATGGAAACATAAATGACCACGAATAGCCAAAACAATCCTCAGCAAAAACAAAAGCAAAAACAAACAACAAAGCAGGAGGAATCATACTCCTAGATTTTAAACTTTATTATAAAGCTAGAATAATCAAAACAGCCTGGTACTGGTAAAAGAACAGGCATATAGACCAATGAAATAGAATTGAGATTCCAGAAGCCAAATCTCAGTTTCTCAACCAACTCATCTTCAATAAAACCTCCACCACCAACCACTGGGGAGAAGAGAACTTATTCAGTAAACAATGGGAAAACTGGCTGACCACATGCAGAAGACTGAAACAGGACCCCTACCCATCCCCATACACAAAAATCAACTCTATGGATCAGAGACCTAAAACCTCAAACTATAAGAACGTTAGAAAATGCAGGAGACACACTTATGGAAATTGGAATTGGCAACCAATTCCTGATCAAAACCCCAAGTGCCCATGCCATAAGAACTAAGATAGACAAGTGGGACCTCATCAAACTGACAAGCTTCTACAAAGCCAAAGAAACCATCAAGAGAGCAAGGAGATAGCCCACAGATTGGGAAAAAATATTTGCCAACCGTGTATGTGACAAAGGCCTAACATCTAGGATCTACAAGGAACTCAAATGTGCTGAAAAGAAAAAAACAAACAGCCCCATTACAAAGTGGGTAAAAGATATGAATAGACAGTTCTCAAAAGAAGACGTACGAGCAGCCAACAGATACTTGAAAAAATGTTCAGCCTCACATCAAAGAAATGCAAATTAAAACTACACTGAGATACCACCTAACTCCAGTCAGAATGGCCATCATCAATAACTCAAAAAGTAACAGATGCTGGAGAGGATGTGGCAAAAAGGGAACACTTCTACACTGTTGGTGGGAGTGTAAACTAGTACAGCCTCTGTGGAAAAATGTGTGGCAATTCCTAAAAGTTCTAAAAATCGATCTTCCATATGAGCCTGCAATCTCCCTACTGGGAATATACCCGGAAGAACTCAAATCACTCTATGACAAAGATACCTGCACACGTATGTTTATTGCAGCAATGTTCACAATAATAAGAACATGGAACCAACCATGCTGCCCATCAAAAGAGGACTGGATAAAAAAATGTGGTACATATATACAATGGAATATTACACAGCCATAAAGAAGACCAAAATCACGAACTTCGCAGCAACCTGGATGGACTTAGAGTCTATAATACTGAGTGCTCTTTCAAGAATCAAAGAAATGAGTATCACATGATCTCACTCTTAAGTGGATCTTGAACAACTATGGTAATCTTTTAAGAAAAGGATTGACAGTAGCAGGAAACTACGGGGCGTGGAGGGGCAGAGAGGTGGGATAGGCAGTAGTGGGAATCTGCCTGGGGAAGGGGGAGCATACCTCATCAACAAGGATACACGCACAGTGAATATTTGTATACCTAACCCTGAACTGTACCCCACAATTTTAAAATAAAAAATTTAAAAGTTAAAAAAAAAAAAAAGAGAGAGAAGAAGCTGTCTTTCCTTCTCCCTGGGATGGAGGTTCCTGGGGCTCAGCCTGAATGCTCACCCAGCCACAGTTGAACCGTGGGACTCTGAAAAAAGCTCATTTACTAACTCTGGGCTCAGCATCCTTATCTGTGAAACCAGGAAACTAATTTTTTTCCTACAATCTCCTCTAATCCCAGATTATAGGATTCTAGGATTTCTGTGTTTCTGATTCAAACTAGAGCCCTGTTATAATCATTCTGACTCAGGATTTGCAATATGTTTTAATTCTTGCTTTTAAACATAGATTTAGCCTTAGCTTCTTCCTTGGATTTCCCCAGAGTATCAGACAAAAAAAAAAAAAAAAAAGAATCAGCTCCTTAGAGTTGGAGATTTATTTATTCTAGTAATGAGCATGTTGTAAACAATCAAACAGTTAATTCTCTTTTAAATTGATTTTTGTTACATAGCTCCAGTCAATATTTCTAATACTGTCTTTAACCATACATGAACCCAAAATCTTAATGTCATTTAAATCTTTGGGATAACAGGTTTTCCCAGATTATAAAGCAGTGGCATTTATATTGACTCAGTATTTGTTTTAAAGCATAAGTAATCACTTAATATGATTAAGGTGAGTACAGTTACAGTGCCCAAGTTAATACTTCTGCGCATGAGATTTTTTTTTTTCAACAACATTGAGCAAGTTCTCCCGAGGTATTCTATGTATACAGCCATTGTTCTGTAAATGTGTAAAAGCCTTAGAACTTTATCTTTCAATTACATATAATATGCAACACTTGTTTCCAACACCTGCAGAGAAATTTCCTGGACACCAAATGAAACAGTGCTTTCATCTCATTAAATTAGTATGGTTTCAATTTCACATTATCTTTAGTTGCTTAGCCTGTAGTATTATAAGTTTATTGCTTCTCTTTGGCTATCCTTAAAGTTGAAACCTAAAATCATTTTCTGTTTTATTGACTTGCAGGAGGAAAAAAACTGAAATCATCCTGGTCATTAAGAGTACTTACAATTTTTTTGCCTTCTATTAAGACACTAGAAATATTTGTTTCGACATTCCACAGTCTCACTGTTCCTTTCTGTTCTCTGTAGATGAATTCAGTATCTACAAGAGAAGAAATAGAAAAGAAATATGAAACATCAAGGAACTCACCTAGGCTTCTGATGAACACATGTAGAATGAATTCACTAGATCTGAGAAAAAAATATGCTGCTATTCATCAAAGGGCCTTAAAAATTTTTTTATTTCAATAGCATTAGAGGTACAAGTGGTTACATGAATGCATTGTATAGTGGTGAAGAAACTAAGCTTTAAGTGTGCTGGTCACCCCAACTACTGCACTTTGTACCTGATAGGTAATTTTTCATCCTTCACTCCCTTCCCTCCTTTCTCCTTCTGAGTCTCTAATGACCATTATACCATTTTCTATGCCTTAGCAGACCCTTAGATTAGCTCCCACTTATAAGTGAGAACATGCAGTATTTTGTTTTTCATTCTTGTATTACTTCACTAAGATATTGGTCTCTGATTCCATCTAAGTTGCTGCAAAATACATTATTTTGTTCTTTTTGTATGGCTGAATAGTATCTTGCGGTATTTATTATTTTCTGTATCCACTGATGAGTCAATGGGCATTTAGGTTGATTCCACATCTTTGCAATTGTGAATTGTGCTGCAATAAACATACAAGTGCAGGTGTCTTCTTTGTACCATGACTTCTCTTCCTTTTAGTAAATACCAAGTAGTGGGATTGCTGGATCAAATGATAGATCTATCTTCAGTACTTTGAGACATTTTCATACCGATTTCCACAGAGGTTGTACTAATTGACATCCCCACCAATAGTGCATAAGCATTTCCTTTTTACCGCATCCACACCAACATCTATTGTTTTTAGATTTTTTTAGTAGTGACCATTCAGGCTGAGCATGGCGGCTCACACCTGTAATCTTAGCACTTTAGGAGACTGAGGTTAGAGAGTTTCTTAAGCCCCGGAGTTAGAGATCAGCCTGGCCAGCATAGTGAGACCTTGTCTCTACAAAAAATAAAAAAATTAGCCAGCCATGGTGGCAAGCACCTATATTCCCAGCTACTCGGGAGACTGAGGCAGGAGGATTGCTAGAGCCCAGGAGTTTGAGGCTGTGGTGATTGGTGAGCCGAGACCATGCCTCTGCACTCCAGCCTGGGTGACATAGAAAGACCTTAACTCAAATAATAATAACA
Source organism: Carlito syrichta (assembly GCF_000164805.1). NCBI lineage: Eukaryota > Metazoa > Chordata > Mammalia > Primates > Tarsiidae > Carlito > Carlito syrichta. Next base: position 196,231 of record NW_007052966.1, read on the forward strand.
GTAATGGCCATTCTGACTGGTGTGTGGTGGTATCACATTGTCGTTTTAACTTGTATTTTCCTGATGATTAATGATGTGGAGCATTTTTTCATATGTTTGTTGGCAAATGGCCCTTTATATATGGTGCAATATACCCAGTTTTTCTTAATACAGCCTCATGTGACACTTCTTTCTGAACCTTCTCCCTCACTCTACACTCTAATATAGAAAGCACCAGCACACACATAAAATATTTGCCACGAGCTAGACTACTTGCTTGGGCAGGACACACAGAGTAGGCATGAAGCACATTAAGAAACCAGCTACCATAATAGGTGAAAGACAATTGACAATTGTTCTTTAAAAAGTACAATTTTCTGTACCTGACACTTTGGAGTAAAACTGTGTGCATGATGCATAATGCCTACTTTGATATCCTGCAAAACAGCCGTCTTCAACTTTTTTGGCATCAGGGAAAGGCTTTGTGGCTGGTGAGGGTGATCATCAAGGCTTAGATTTGCATAAAGAGTTGCAACCTAGATCCCTTGCATGCACAGTTCACAATAGTGTACCCGCTTCTATGAGAATCTACTGCCATGCTAATCTGACAGCAGCCGCTCTGCTCACCCACCAATCACTCATCTCCTGCCGTGTGGTAGATTTCCTAACAAGCCATGAGACCAGCCCAGGTCTGTAGTCGAGTATGTTGGGGATCCCTACTGCAAAACACGCTTTCATTTGACTCACAAGCTCCTTTGCTACTCTGGCTTTGGAGGATTTGGTGGTTCCACTGCCATGTATGTCTTTGAATGCATACATTGTATCGTCAGTGACACTGGTCTTTTGCATATAAACAACCAAGGTTTCTATTCAATTTTCTCCTTAGAAAACTGATACATTAAATAGTTATATATGTGGACATACGCAGGTATACATACTGTGAGTGAGAGGATAAACCTTCTGAAAGGTAAGATTATAGGTGGAAAGGCAAGACACACAATAAGAAAAAGAAAATATACTGTGTTTCTGAGAAACATTGAGACGGGTAGAAACATTGAGACAGTTTTTGGATAAGAGGATTTCATATTATAATAGCTGATAACTGCAAAACATCGTGCAGACTGGATTAATTAAAAAACAAAGTTATAATTAAGTATATCTAGATTTCTTGAGGCAGACTAGCATCTATCAATATAGTAAAACTTTCGTCATTCCCATGCTTCTAGATCAATCCATTTTATGCTTTGTGTAAATCACATTCAAAAGTTCAGGCCTAATGTTACCAATAAATCTTCAGGTGAAATTGTTTTCATTTATTTTCCAAATACTTTGATGTACGAATAAAATAAGTCACATTTTTCTTTTATTTAAGCACACACACCGGGGTAGATTTATCTAATGAGCGATCTCTCATTGAAAGCAGTCACCATGGAAGCCTATCAATCATTTCAGTGAAACTGCCCTTACATAAACTTTTAGAATTTATTTTTTGAAAAGCACTTAAATTTGTCAGTTACATAAGAAAGTTGCAAAAAAGACTACCACTTAGTTTGATTATCATCTCATCTCCATTTATTCACTCGGCTTCACTCTGAGTGAATTTCTAAAGATTAAATCTTCCTTAAACAAGTGAGGCTTCACCACCAGGGATTCCCTTCAGGAGTTCCAAGTTCCCTGCTTCTCCCCACCCCACACTACTAGTCAACCACTTCAACCTCCTGAGTAGCTGGGACTACAGGTGAATCTAATAAAAGATGAGCAAGACCTGTAGGCCCCTTTGCTTATACATCGTCTGCTCCCCCAATGGCCCCAGGAAACAACTGATCTGTTTTGTCATTATATAGGTTTGCCTTTTCTAGAATTTCTTAAAAACAGAACCATACGTCACAGTTTTTTGTGTTTGTCTTCTTCCACTTACCATGATTTCAAGATGTATCCATTTTACTGCATATACTGTTTCTTTCCTTTATATGGTAAAGGAAATTACCATTCAAATTAATATACTGGTGACTATATAGATTGCTACTGGTTGTGGTTTGTATATTTCTGGGTCATATGGTGGTGTTTGTACTTAATGATAAAATGCCAAATTATCTTCCAATGTGTCTGTACCATTTTGTATTTCCACCAGCAATTATATGAGTGACAAGCACACCACTTCCTTGCCATCTGTTGGCATTATCAATTTTTAAAATGTTAGCCACTGTAGCAGATGTGTAGTGGTATCTCTGAGATTTTATTTGTATTTTGATGATTATGGTAATGTTGAGCATCTTTTCATGTGATTATTGGCCTTTAGTAGAGTTTGTTTTTGTTTTTGTTTTTGCAAAGTATCTTCAGATATTCTGACCATTAAAAATTTTTTAAACCTATTAAGTCCTTCATTCGTTCTGGATACGAGTTTTTGTTGGATATGTGTTTTTAAAAAATTCTCTACGAGAGTGTGGCTTTTATTTTCTCAGTTAAATTTTTTGAAGAGAAAACATTTTCATCTGGATGAAACAAATTTTTAATATTTTCTTTTATTATTCATGTTTTATATGTCCTGAGAAATTTTTGCCTACTCCAATGTCATAAAGATTTTAGCTCATGTTTTCCTTTAGAAGTTTAATAATTTTAGATCTTTCATTTAGGTCTATAATCAAATTGTCATTACTTTTTTTTTTTTGAGTTGGAGTCTCACTCTGTCGCCCAGACTGGAGTGCAGTGGCCGCTCCTGGCCACTGCAGCCTCAACCTGCTGGGCTCCGGCCATCCTTCCGCCTCAGCCTTCCAAGTAGCCGGAATTACAGGCATGCGCTACCACGTCCGGCTGATTTTGGGATTTTATTGTTGAGATGAGGTCTCGCTGCCCAGGCGGGTCTTGAACCAGCCAGCTTAGGCAATCCACTCACCTCAGCCTCCCAAAGGCGCGGGATTACAGGCTGAGCCACCAAGCCTGGCTTGTCATTACTTTTTATACAGTATATGAGGTAGGCACCAATGTTCGCTTTTTTCTGGTTCACATCTCATTTGTTATTCCAATGCATTGTTGAAGAGATTGTCCTTTTCTTACTGAATAATTTATTTATTAGTACTTACTTTTTTAATCAATTGAATATATATGTAGACTTTTATTTCTGAACATTTTCTCCATATATCTATATGTCTATTCTGATACCAATGTCACACTGTGTACACTGCTGTAACTTTATAGTGTCTTGAAATCAAGTAGTAAAATGTCTCAAACTTCATTTTACTTTTTCAAAATTGTGTTGACTAGTCTAGATCATTTGTATTGCCATATACATTTTTAAGAGATCTTCTTGATCTCTTCAAAAAAGGCTTTAGGATTAGGATTGATATTGTGTTGAATCTATAGTTCAAGTTGAGAACTATCATCTTAACTATCGTTTCTTCCAATCCATGAACATAGTATATAGCTTTACAAATTTAGATCCTTCTTAGCTTCACTTTGCAATTTTAGTAGTGTCTAATGTACAGACTTTGAATGTCATTTAAAAAATCAATTATAAAATTTTAAATGTTTCTATTATAAATGGAACTATCGTTTACTTTTCATTATTTAATTGTAAGTTTGTAGTATATAAATAAAACTAATTTTATTTATTAATTTTGTGTCCTAAAACTCTACTCAGTGCACTTTTCCGTCCTAGTTCACTTAGAAAATGGACTTCCTATGGTTATAACATACATGATCATGTTATGCAAATAAGAACAGGTCTACTTCTTCCTTTGAAATTAGGTTAATTTTTCTTTCTTGTTTGGCTTTATTGCACTCACCAGGACTATTATTACAATGCTAAATAGGAGAGGTATTAGAAGATATTTTTTTACTTTTTCCCAGTGTTAGGTAATACACCATTGAGTATAACATTAGGTATAGTTTTTTTTTTTTTTTTGTAGATGCTCTTAGTATGTTTGAGGAAGTTTCCTTCTATCCCTAGGCTGTTAAGAGTTTTTATCATAAAATGTCACTGGTTGTTATAAAATAATTTTGGTGCAGCTATTTAAATTATCATATGTGGTTTCTCTTTTCTGTCATTAATATTGTAATGTTAACTGATTTTCAGATGTTAAACCAACTCTGCATTCTTGACATTAACTCACTGGTCATGATGTATTATACTATTTTATATGTTGTTAATTTTTATTTGTTAGTATTTTGCTTCACATTTTTGCATCATGATCATAAAGAATATTAGTCTTAGCTCTTTTTTTCATGATTCCTTTATCTGCTTAGGATTGAGAGTATAACTGCTTCATGAGATAAGCTGGGGAGTATTCCATCTAATTCTATTTTCTGAAAAAAATTTTGTCTTAAATATTTGATAAGATAAATTTGTGAAACCATTCAGGCATGAAGTTTTCTTTGTGAGAAGGCTTTAAATGACAAACTCAAGTTGTTAAATTGATAAAGAGCTGCTTCAGTTTCCTATTTCTTCTTAGGTCTATGTTGATAATATGAGTCATTTGAAGAATTTGTCCATGAAATCTAGTTAGTAAAATTTACTTATATTGTAAAGAAGAATTTTTTTTCTCACTCATTGCTAGCTTCATGACTTTGACACATATAAAAAAAGACACCCACAAGAAAAAAGCAGTCAAATTTATTTAACATAATTTGTAAGTGACACAGGAGCCTTCAGAAATGAGGACCCAAAGAAATAGGAAAATCTATGTATTTTTCTGCCTGGGTTTGATGAAGAGTGGATAATTATGGAGAAGTACAGTTGGACAAAGGTGGTATGATCTAATGGTAATAAACTGGGGGAGTCTAGCAAAGCCTGTTGGTTTCGATTTTTCTCTGTGCCCATGTCTTCAGACATAAGGACATGCCTTTCTTCTGAGCACAGGAAGGACACTTCTGGAATAAAGGTCTTATAATCTGCTTCAGAGGAAAGGAGAGAATGCTTTTATGGCCAGCTTAAGGGAGAAGAGTGAGAGAAAGGCAGGAAGATCTTCCTGTTATTTGTTCAAACACCAAGGCACCATATTTTGAGACAGCATGTTCTGAACCTCTTGAGTAGAAACGTTGTTAGCAATATAATTTTATTATCTTTCTAGTAGGATAATAGGCTATACTTTAGTAGGATAGTAGAATCAGCAGATACGTCTTCAATTTTTTTTCCTGAATTGGTAATTAGTATTTTCTTTTCTTCATCAGACTTGATAGATATTTGTCAACTTTATTTCAAAGAGTAAACTGTTGGTATTATACTTTCTAATATTTCTGTATTCTACTTCATAAATTATGTTATTTTATTTATTACTTGTTTGTACTTGCTTTGACTCTAGTGTCTCCTTTTTCTAGTTCGTTAATGTGCTAGTCTAGTTCTTTGGCTTAATATTTCTTACCCTTTCGAATAAAACTATTAAAGCTAAATGTTTTGTTGTATGGATGGCATTAGCATCTCACTAATATTAATATGACGAGTTACATTATTATCCATTCAAATTATTTCAGGCTTTCCCTGCAATGGCTCCTATGCTCAGTGATTATGTAGAAATCTGTTATTTAACTTCCAAATATTTAAAGTTATTCTGGTCATCTTATTTTTACTGATTTTTAATACACTAAATCAGAGAATACTTTGTACACATTTCAGTCTTTTAAAACTCATTAAGATATTTTTCTGGTCGATATTATGGTCTGGTCTCATAAATATATGCACATTTAATATTTATATTTGACATGGCTGGGTTTAGTTTATCATTTATTTGTTGGTTGGTTTCCTACTTGTCTCCTCTGTTCTTGTTTTTCTCTCATTTTCTGGCTTTCATTTTATTGTTATGATATTTTTAGAATTTTGATTCCTATTAGCTGCATTTCTTTGCATTCGCTTCTTAGTGGTTGTCCTAGAAATTACAACAGATACCATTAACTTTTCACAGTCCACAAGCAGTTAATAATGCACCACTTCTCATAAAAGACAGAAATCTGTAAGCTTTAGGTCCATTTCCACTCCCAAGCAATTATAGCTGTTATGTTATTATATCAGAATAGTTTATGTATTTCAGAAGACAATGTTATACTTTTTGTTTATAACAGTATATGGTTTATGGAGAAATGAAGATAAAAAGTCAAGAGGAAAAAAGATTATCTTTTTGCATTTATCCACTATTACTAATTTTGATAGTAGCAGCTTCACTGTTAATGCACATGTTCTATCTTTAGCCTAACTGCTTTGATTCTCTTCCACATGTGTGAGTCATGGGTCATGCCACAATGTGGGAAGGCAGTGACTGGGGATCCTGTCTCTGGATTTTTCTCTGACTTTCTTAGTCTTCTTTTCGAAGGCTTCTTGAATCCTCCCTTTTCATTTCCAGTACTGTGCCTTGGTTCTGATTGTTACCACTTTCACCCTAGACTATTCCAAAAGCCTCCTAGTAAGACTCTCTCCCTATTTACATTCTCTATGTAGACAAGGCCATACTCCTCTCTTAAAACTAATTTTTGCCTCCCTTTGGCAGAAACTATTTTGGTCAAATTCCTTAGTTTGACATTCAAGGTTCTCCGTATTCTGGACTGGATCCCAATTCCCATTTCAACAATCTGCCATCCCCATCCAGCATCCTGAGCACTGACTGCCATGTCTTTCATGTCTCTGTGCTTCCTCATGCTGCTGCCTTTACCTGCACTGCCCTTCTCCCACTTCTGCCAGGTAAGCTCTCTCTGGGCTCAACATATATGTCACCTCCTTTGTAATGTTTTCATGCCCTAGCCAGGTAAAACTCATCCCTTTTGCTTTCCCGCTATACTTCATTCACCCTGTTTTATACTCAGCACAGCATTTTAGAGTTATTTGTCTGCTACAGCTCTGTCTCCTGTACTAGAGTGAATGATTTTCAAAAGAGGCCATACCTTACTTATTTTCTATGTTTAATATTTAATATAATAACTGGTATAAAATTAGGTGCTAAAATATGATGAATTAAGCAAATTAGTACTATCATAATTCTGATTCACCAAATACCCACCTTCCCTGTGAAACAATAAGCAGAACCATTTGTGTGAGGGTAACTGCTCTAGAATGAGGTGGCCATAGAGGTGGAGTAAGGAAGTAGAATTGTATGTTATTTTTTTTCAAATTATAGCCTTTGTGCCTCTTCATGAGATTATGTTATAACCATTTTATCTTAATTACTGCAAAGATGTTACATAGGGGAGTGTTCAGTATATTTTCATGGTACGGGGATATGGAGATAAGCTTGAGAAGCCATGTTCAATGGGGGTTTTAAGAAACAGAATGTGAGGTTCTTGGGCAAAGATTTCCTAAGGGAAAGCTTAGAGCATCACCAATTGCTAGTTACTTTTCATATGTCAAATATCCAGTGTTCCGCATTTAAAATATATCAGCAATTTCATTGTTCTGTATGCTTGCATAATTCTTCGAAGCTGAAAACATTAAATAACAGAAATATATTATTAATAGCTAGCACAAGAAAGATGGTTTCTTTTATTTTTTCCCCAAATTGTGATATAAAAATCACAAACAATTTTTCTGACTCTATCATAAATAAGATTAAATTTCAGTTATTTGCTCAGAGTATCATATATCAGCTGGTTTGATATGTTGCTTACTTTTACTTTTACTTGATAATAATGCATTTAAAAAAAAATTCTCAAAAGTCACATCTACAATAAAAATGTAAATAATGCTATGACATGGTACTGTAGATTTCTTAATAATTGAACTTAGTTTTCATTAACAAACATGATTTATATATGCTGTTTGGTTTTGAAGAATACAATAATCCTTGATTGTATAAATATCGCAAAAGAAACAAATCATTATTTCTTTTCGAAATGTATCACCTGAGTCAAGGAAACATTACCCCTTCTTGTTGTAGGAAAAATGACTTGCAGATTATAAGAGAGACGCTTGGTTGGTATTCATTAATGGCCCTATGGACTTAAAGTGATCAGGCCCTAAAACATTGTTGTGATGATGTTTCTTTAGCAAGTACTTGTTTAAATTATCATTTATTTGATGAGTCAAGTTTTTAACTTGCTTTGTTGTGTGAAATTTTAAAAAGGGATGTTTTTCCTGGCTAGAACAATAAATGTTGCTGTGCAGTTAAAAAAAATTTTTTTTTTTGCATAGGTAGGAATAAACGTTAATTTCCGAAATAGCACACACAATGAATGGAATAAATTTAATTTTTCTCATGATCATCTTCTTTTAATTTTAAGTAACTGCTAATAAAAACAACATTTTACTTTCTTTTCAGTTATTTTTTAAATATTTATGTATGTTCTGATAATAAATAGCATACCATATACATATATCCTAAGATAGTCAACATCAATATAGAGTCATAAAATAGTGATCTGTAATCTCTAGCACCCACAATGTAGTCTAGAAATACATTTTCCACCAAATGAAGCCTAGATTTCTTCTTCTTTTTTTTTATAATTGATATTTTTTATTATGATATTGTGGGGTACAGTTAAGGGTTAGGTATACAAATATGCTCCGTTCAGGCACCCTTGTTGATAAAAGGTGTCTCCCCATAGATTTCTTCTATAAATGGCTAATTTGGGGTCTGTCATAACAAATATGAGACCAAAAAAAAAACTATCAAGGTTTATTAGGACTATGTCAAAATGAAACCACCTTGAAGAGGCTCCCACTGGCCAAGAATAGGACATCTGGTGCACCAATACGAATAATAGCTGCAAAGGACTGAAGCTTATTAACTATCTTAAGTCCATGAACTTAAAATGATACTTTAAAATGTGACTAATTCAACTGATCATCATTAGAAGATACTTACAAACTGGGCTCGGTGGCTCAGCCTGTAATCTTGTGCTTTGGGAGGCCGAGGTGAGTGGATTGCCTGAGCCCACGGGTTCGAGACCTGCCTGGGCAACTTGGTGAGACCTCATCTCTACAATAAATCAAAAAATGAGCCGGGTGTAGTAGCGCACACCTGTAGTTCCAGCTACTTGGAAGGTGAGGTGGAAGGATCACCAGAGCCCACAGGTTGAGGCTGTGGTGACTGGGAGCACGCCACTACACTCCAGTCTGGGTGACAGAGTGAGACTCTGACTCAAAAAAAAAAAAAAAAGAAGAAGAAGAAGAAAATACTTACAAATCAACATATTGCTTAAAAACTGATAAATAAAAATAAAAGAATAAAAAAATTTACTTATTTTCTATATACATTGTGTGATTGAGTAACCAAATTACAGATAAGAAGTTTCATTTTATAGAAGTATTTAAATAAACAAGGTTGACGGAATTAGAATATCACCATTTTGTAACTCCTAACAAGCTAAGATATGGCTGCCAACAACACAAAATTAAAGACAATTAGCATTAAATGCCCAAAACTATCAGTGAAGTCTGAGCAAAAAAAAAAAAAAAAAGAGTGAACCCAAATCGAATCAAACTATTAGACTCAATTAGAACTTGCAGAATATACATATAGGATAGAGGAACATTTTGGCCAGTATGATAAAGATACAATTAGAAGACTCTGAGAAACTATAAGGAGAAAGGGGAAATGACATAGCTTCCTCAATAATAGTGATATTTATGTGGCAATTGAAATTTAAACACTAGTAGAATCATTGATACCACCAAAAAAGCCTATTTTTAAAAGATTTTGGGATTATCTGCTTTCAGGATAATATTGTGGTTTTGATTTTCTACTTTAAAAAAATTATGTCCTCACATTTTAGAAATGTTCATAGTAAAACATGTAAGAATAAAACGATTTGTTATCTGAAATTTGTTTCTAAATAACATGGGAAGCAGAGGAAAAGTTCAGCACAGAGATGAACCAAAATTTTCCTTTAGGAAATATTTGTAGTAAGTTGAGTTTTGAATGCTTAGAGGGTTATTTACCATTCTTTCTACTTCTGTTTAAGTTTAACATTTTCTATAGTAAAAACTTAAAATTGATTTTAAAGTTCAAAAGTCATTTTCAAAAATCATGCAGCTATAATATCAATAAAGATACGGTGTCTCATGTCTTTCATTTTATCCTTTGTTGAGCTTCGTAGTAATGTGTGTTGACAGAATTAATCTGAAATTTTGGACTCAGGCAATTTGTGCCTGTGTCATCCCATATTTCTCCAGTAACCACCAAGCTACAAACTTAAATTCTAAAATTTGTTCCTCAAATCAGGAGTTAAAGGTATGAACTTGCAGCCACCAATGACAGTCTTCAATCCAGAGGTAGGTATGTTGTCTTTCACCAAGAGTGATTTTTTCCATTGGCTCCCAAATAGCAAAGTTTGTATGGCAAGTTATAAGAAGAGTAAACAAATAATTATAAAGCTGATGTAGTTAATTCTTAATATCAGTTTATTTTAGGAAATGTAAACCAAATGCAAATATTTTAGTTGGACCATAATTATAATTTAGAGCTATGGTGCCAATACGTAGCCTCTAACCACATGTTCCTATTAATTTTAAAATTCATTAAAATTAAACAAAAAGAAAACCTTAGTTCCTTATTTGTACTAGACATACTTCAAGTGCTCAATAACCACATGTAGCTGTTGAATACTGTGTTGGACATTGTGTGTATAGAACATTTTCATCATGGCAGAAAGTTGTTTTGGACAGTACTATTTGGAAGATTTCAAGTGAGAATATTTCATCCCCAAAGAATGTCTTAGTTTATGCCATAGTCAGTCTATCTTTAATCTGGAAAAATCACCCTTCTCAGGCCGCAGCTATTAAAAAGAAAACCGAAGGATGTCCTTTAAGGTGGTCAGGGGACCTCAGATTTCTCTTGCCACTCTTACAGACAATGTAGATGACAGCTGTGGGGAAAAAAGATCTTCAAATAGTTAAAAATATTCCTGAATAACCCAAATGTCACAATAACTTAAAAAGGAATACAAGCTTATGTTGTGTCAGGAGTCTCAGTAATCATCATCAGAAGCAATGGATTAAAAAGTAGGAGTCTAAATGTCATAAAATGCCAAAGAAACTTCTGTTTTTTAGGTTGTGTTAAAACTCATGATATTTTTAAAAATACCCATCATGATAACTACATCCTTTTATTTGGGATTGTGAGAACTGCACACAGTTCTCCAATACATCAGGGAAATATTACACATAGAGATGGTGATGAAATAGAAAATAAATGACATGCATTTTTCTTAAAGTAGACCAGTAACTCATTTTCATAATATGCTTAGAAAAGGTGGGAGGGAAAAAAGATAAATGATGGGCATAAGAAGCAGAACTAAAAAAAATAGACATTTTATTTGCTCAAAAAATATTTACAAGGTAAGGGATACTCTGCTAGATATTTGATGTGCACCATGAATTAATTAGCCAGATTCCCTGACTTAAAGAAACTTACAATCAGATGACAGTTACTGTGTGCTGGCTATGATAAAGTTTCAGATTAATCATCGTATTGTACTGTAAGACACAATTCCGAGTAAATAAGCAATTCTGTTTATGCTATTAGGAACTAAGATTTTCTGTACAAGAGAAAAGAGATCAATATTTAAAACCGTGAAAGTTCAGTTAAAACTCTGTAATGTTAAATTTGCATCTGAAATAACAGCAGGAACTAGTGTTATTTTTCCTTTTGTCAGTGACTTAATAAATATTGAGAGTACTTTTTATTTTATTATTTTTAAAGTTTTATTTTAGAGAGGTACACATGTGAAGGTTTGGCTACATAAGTAAATTGCATGCAGGTGAGGTGTGGGCTTCCGGCAGCCTTCTTTCCTCCTGGTAGTGAACGTGGCGCCCGATGAGTGGTTGTATGCCCCTTAAAGCCCTCCTTCCCTCTCTCCCTTCCTCTCTCCCTACCTTCCTTCTCTAGCAGTGTCCAGCTTTTGTTGGTCCCACCTTTGTGCTCCTGTGTCCAAAGTTTAGTGTCCATTTGTGAGTAAGAACATGTGGCAATCAGCTTTTTGTTTCTGTGACAGTTCAGTTAGAATGATGGTCTCCAGCTGAATCCATGTTGCCCCAGTGGCTGCGACTTTGTTCTTCTTTATAGCATTAATATTACATCGTGTCTATGTACTACATTTTCTTTATCTAGTCCACTTTCTATGGGCATCTGGGTTAGTTCCATATATTGTGAATAGTGCTGCAATAAACATACCATATGGCCTGGGGCTTTTGGGGGGGCAGGGAGGTTTCTTATTACTAAAATTTCTTGGCATGCTATTGGTCTGTTTAGGCTTTCAATCTTAGGAGGTTATGTGATCACAGAAATTCCTCCATTTCCTCTAGATTTTCTAGTTTACTCCCATAGAGATGTTCATATAATCTCTGGTGATTTTTTTCTATTTATTTAGTGTCAGTTGTAATATTGCCTTTTTTTTGTTTGTTTTTAATTGCATTTATCTGAATTTTCTCTGTCTCTCTCTTTTTCTTTTGTTAATCTGGCCAGAAGTCTGTCAGTCCTATTTATCCTTTCAAATAAACAGCTTTTGGTCTTGTTGGTTCTTTGTATGATTTTGGGGGGGGTTTCTATTACATAAACTCAGACATTATTTGAATTATTTCCATGTTTCTTCTAATTCTGTGATTGGGCTGCTCTTGTCTTTCCAGCTTCTTAAGTGCGTTGTTAGACTGTTTACTTGAGATCCCTCTATTTTCTTCATATGTGTGTGCAAAGTTATAAACTCCCCTCAAGCATTGCTTTCAGGGTCTCCTAGAGACTTTGTTGTGTTGTGACTTTGATTTTGTTTGTTTCTAGGAATCTTTTTTCTATTTCTGCCTTGATTTCTGTGTTAATCCAAAAGTTATTCAGAAGTATGTTGTTTAATTTCCATGTATTTGTGTGTTTTTTGGCAGAGGAGGTTCCTGTCAGTGATGATATTTATTTTTACTACACTGTGGTCCAACAGATGCTTGATATAATTTTGACCTGTTGAAACTTGTTCATGCTTGGTTTATGTCTTAGTATGTGGCTGATCTTGGAGTATGTGCTAATGAGAATAATAAGTATTCTGTGGCTATTGGGTGAAATGTTCTGCAGATGTCTATTAAGTCCAATTGGTTGAATGTTGAGTTAAGTTTCTGGATTTCCTTGTTGGAGTTTTGCCTCAATGATCTGTCTAAGGCTATTGGTGGAGTATTAAAGTCTCTGACTATATTTGTATGACTGTCTATGCCCTCTCTTAGTTAAATTAGAAATTGTTTTATAAATCTGGGTGTTCATATGTTGGGTGCACATACATTCAAGATGGATATTTCTTGCTGGTGGGTTGAGCCTTTTATCATTATGTAGTGTCCTTCAGTGTCTTTTAAAAATTTTATTGGTTTAAAATCTGCTTTGTTCAATATAAGAATAGTTACTTCTTCTCTTTTTTGTTTTCCATTTGCCTGAAGATCTTTCTCCTGTCCTAGGTAAAGGGCTTAACCCTGTGGGTATCATTTTCAGTGAAATGGGTTTCCTGAAGGCAGCAGAAGGATAAATTACACTGCCTTACTCAATTTGCTACTCTATACCCTTTGAGTCACATTCAGTTCGTTCACATTTAAATAAATTATTGATATGTGGGGGATTGTTCTTATCATCCTGCTATTAAAAGGCTGCTCTGCATTCTAGCTTTGGTGGTTGATTTGTATGGTATGTATACTCTGTGCTTGTATAAACTTTTGTGATGGGTGGAACCATTCTTTTGTTTCTGTACTTAGTACTTTCTTAAGTATCTCCTAGATGGCTGGTCTGGAGGTGGCATATTCTCTTAGAGATTGGGTGTCTAGGAAAGATTTTAATTCTCTTTCATTAATAAAGCTTAGCTTAACAGGATAGAAAATGTTTGGCTGGAATTACTTTTCTTTTTTTACTATTATTATAAAAATGTGGAGTGCAATTCAGGGTTAGGTATACACACGTTGATTATGCACATACCTGTTGATGAGGTATGTGGAATTGCTTTTCTTTAAGAATGTTAAAGATGGGACCCCAGTCCCTTCTGACTTGTACTTTTTTTCCTGCAATTCTGATGAATCTTCCTTGGTAAGTGGTCTGTGTCTTCTCTCTAGCTCCTTTAGGTTTTTTCTTTCATATTCACCTTGAAGAGACAAATTATTATGTGCCTTGGGATATTCTTCTTGTGTAATACCTTGCAGTAGTTCCCTGAACTCTTGTGTCTGCATGACCACCTCTCTATAGCAATAGGGGCGATTTTCTTGGGTGACATCTTAGAAAGCATGTTCCAGGGTGTTATTGGTTTCCTCTGGTTCAGGTAAAAATCATCAGTAGGTGCTGATCTCAGAGAACAGTTGATATTTACCTAGTACTAAAATATTACCCCACAAAAAAAATGCCAATCTCAATGAGAAAATGTTTATAATGGAGACATTTGGTGGTCACCTCTTTAGCCCACTAACCCACTTTGTAGTCCCCAAGAGTGGGAGAACAAGACATTACAGATAAATATGTTAAATCATTCCATGAGAAAAAAGACAAATCCAGAATGTGGGCAATTCTACAACACAACTGGTCTCAGCTATTGAAATAACTTACATCACAGGAAAAAGAATTTATTCTACATTAATAGAAACCTAAGAGACACAATCAAGTATAATTATGATCTTTAATTTGATCCAGTCTGAGAGAAAGAAAAAAACTATAGAACAAATTTTGAGAATGGAGGAAATTTGCATATGTCCTGTGAATTCAATTCTGTCAGAGATTTATAGTCATTTTGGTCATATATGATAATGTTCTCATGGAGATGTGGGAGAATGTACTTTGGAGATGCATGTTTTAGTATTCAGGACTAAAATAAAATCACATCATAATTTGTGTTTAAATATTTTCAGCAAAAAGTTGATAGAAGATACATAACTGTCCGTGTTAAAATTAATTAGTACTAGTATTGGTAAATATAGGTGTCTACTACACTATTCTTACTTTTCTGTAAGTTTAAAACACTTTATAAAAAAGGAAGCAGAAAATAAAATGACATAATTTTATGATGTCTAAGAATGTACAATGGGGTTGGGTGGATATAAGCACTCATATCCACGGAAGACATACTGCTTGGGCGCAACTTGGCCAGTGAGGAACAATCACTTAGAAGAACCTGAGATGCTTCTGTTTGAATTAATCGGGAGAGTGATCCCCATGTGGTATGTTCTGAGAGGACCTTGGGTGAGAGTGAAACTGAGAAAGACTCATGTGGGAAAGATGCTAGGCAGAAAGTCGGTCATGAGCAACTAGCCTTGTGTTTAGGTAAAATAAGAGCAGAAAATGGGAGATGACAAAGGGGGAAGGCATATGTGTACATCCTGCATGAACCACTGATGTGAAAGAGGGGGGCACATCAGCGATTTCCTGGGCAGATGTCCAGAAGCTCTGGAGCAGGGATATGATCTATTTTGTATGTATAGGTCAGAGGAGACAAAGTGTTTTAAAAAAAAATTTTTTTTTTGAGTTGGAGTCTCACTTTGTCACCCAGACTGGAGTGCAGTGGCCACTCCCAGCCACCGCAACCTCGACCTGCTGGGATCCAGCGATCCTTCTGCCTCAGCCTTCCAAGTAGCCGGAACTACAGGCGCGTGCTACCACACCCGACTGGTTTTTGATTTATTGCAGAGATGAGGTCTCACCAAGTTGCCTGGGCGAGTTTCGAACCCACGGGCTCAGGCAATCCTCTCGCCTTGGCCTCCCAAAGTGCTGGGATTACAGGCCGAGTCACCGAATTCGGCCTGTTTCTATCTTTCAAAAGAACGAGCTTTCTTATTATATTCCTTTCCGTTCTAAATACTAATAGCATTCATTGGCCCCAACAGTAAGCACTTAGCCAAGGCAGTGTAGTCTTGACATTTGTGAGACCTGCTCCCGAGACCTTAGGAATTCCCAGTTTCACCGTTACTGCTAAGTGAGATGTAGATGCTAGAATTGCTGGCTGGTTAATTTGCTCCTTCTGGCTCAAGGCCTCTTGATTATAACTTATGCTGACAACTTTACATATGTGGCAACACAACCTGACTGGGAAGCTAACCGCAACTTATTTTCCTGTAGGGTCCTGAGAATGAGAGTAAGTTAGAAAGACAGCAAGTCATATTTTCCTTCCCCCTTTTTAAGAAAGCAACTAGGTTTGTAATCTCTAAGGCTGAGGGTATTAAGAAGCATTTGCTTTAGAAAATTTAAATCTCGGAAACAAAGACGCTAGATTGTCTTGGGCTGAAACGGGTAAATGTATATGAACAGACAGAGAAACATCACTTGTTAAATTCCATGGGCTTCAAAATATGGTAAAATGATACCACAATATCCATTTTTACAACTTCAGTAATTACATGGACAAATACTTTCAAGAAATAATAATTTCAGCTTGGAAATTACTTGGAAGGTAGCAACATTTCAAAGATGACTTAGTGGCTTTAGATTTCACTTTCTTTTTAATCATAAGATCTGAAATTGCCCAGTTTGTCTTTGATTAATGGACTGCCCAAATAGCTTTTAAAACCTTTTAAACTTCCATTCTTTTCCATTCAATTTTTATATGCCTCAACAGAGTCATGTTTCGACTTTTAAACAGCTTATTACACTGACATCCCACTAGAAGAACAACAAAGCTATTCTTTCTATATTTAACATTGACCACCATATGTTTATGTTGCTAAGGAAAAGAAAATTTATTTGCAGGATTAGGATTTGTTGTTGTAATTTATTTTTTCACATGAACCTGCCATAAAGGAACATATACAGCAAGCAGGCTTTCAAATACTTAGATGGTGAAGATCAGCAAAGTATAAAGATCTTTAAAAATTTATCCAGATTTTTGGTATGGTGGCTCACGCCTATAATCCCAGCATATTGGGAGGCCAAGATGGGAGAATTGCTTGAGACCAGGAATTGAAAACTAGCCCAGGCAACATAGCAAGACCTCATCTCTCCAAAAATTAAAAATAAGTTAGCCAAGAGTGGTGGCATGCATCTATAGTCTCACCTACTTGGGAGGCTGAAGCAGGAGGATAGCCTGAGTTCAGGAGTTCAAGGCTGTGGTGAGCTGTGATTGTGCCATTGCACTCCAGCCTGGACAACAGAATAAGACTCTGACTTAAAAAATAATGTAGCCAAAGAAAAATATCCTTAAAAATGTGTTTTCAGCAAAGTCCTTTCCTGATAACAAAGCAAACAGACTTTGCACATGACATATTTTTAAGGATTTTTATTATTAGTTATTATAAATATCTAAGATTCTCTGAAGGGTCTCTAAAGTGATTATATATAATGATTCTGCTACTTAGTAAACCTTGCTTAAGCAAATCAATAACAAGTATTACTGAAAGTGTCGACAAAAAATTAAAAGACTTCAATATCGGCCAAAAAGAAAGAGCCCTGGCTATTCCTTCAGTAGAATATTAGGCACTGTTTAGTGAGCGCTTCTGGGCTATTTGATGTCTGCTTCTATCATTGTCTCTGAGCTTTTTATGACTCTAAAAGTTATAGAATACTGATAGTAATGCAAAAGATTCTTATCAGAGAGATGCAAATAAATTTTGACTGGTAGAGATGCAATTGATTTTTCTGCTCCACCCTTACCCGATGGAAAAGACTAGTTTTGCAGCAAATTCATTTCAGCATTTCTAACTGGGCCAAGACGCCATCTTACTTTATCCATGAAAGACAACAACTTGGTAGGAAGAGTCCATCAAGGAAAACTTTCATAGAAAGTGCCAGGGCTAAGGGACAGACAGTTGGAAAGAGCTGGGTCCAGGGGTCTGGAAATTCAGCTTCTTTTTGGGCTCTGCCACAGGCTAGTGTTGCCAGAAAAGTGCAGGGCAACTTCTAGAGCAGCGTCCTTAAATGGACAGAGCAGGCTATTCCTCTCTCCTTTTTTCATACCTGCTTAGAGAAATGCTTTCATGATGGCTGGAACTAAAGCAGCCACCTTAGACCTTTAGGTGATCTTCTAAATGGAATATAAAAGCAAACTACAGACCTCACTTCTGGATTTTTATGTGAGAGAGAAGTAAACTTGAGAGACAAATGAATTTCTGTCTTGCTTAATTAGACCAGTATTCATTTTCATTTTTCTGTTCTGAAGACTGAATTTAATCCTAATAAATAGATACGATTATATTCTGACTCTAATTTCTGGATTTGGAATCAGGAGAATTTGAGTCTAATACCACTGCAGTGTTTCTTGAGGCAGATTACCTCATTTTCAGTAATAAAATACCTTCTTTTTCTGACAGGATTACCGGAATGTTTGAGATTCGCCATGAGGAAGTATTTTGAAAGTAAATAAAGAATATATCATATATATATGAGATACTACCTCCATTGTCAGCACTTGGATTGCTGAAAGAAACAACTGTGCCTTTTATTTATTTATTTTTGGTGAAACCATACATTCACCTTTTTTTTAATTTATGAAGAAAAAAATGAATAATATCATAGAAGAATTTGGGGTGGGGCCTGTGAAAAAGCTTGCCTCTGCACAAGTCTGGTCCTTCTGATTTGAAAGCAAACAAAATAATTTAAATTGCAAACAGCAGGCAGGCTGATATTTCACACAGAATGAAGAAAATCATTATGTGAAACAATTCTGTCTATTCATTGGGTTGGAAAAACAGAAAAACAAATGATTAGAGGTTCCTTCACTCTCCTAGGAAAAGTAGGCAGGTCTCCATTGAAGGAAGCATTCCCTCCTTCTGATTTTCCTATTTACGTCTGTCAAGTCTCAAAGTGCCTAATGATACGGTGGGTACTGGTGGGCCGTTTCTTTCTGAGAAGATTTGGCATGTGTAACAAACATGGGATGTCAGAGGTGGACCATTCCCTGTGGCATGCTGCTGCCTGAGTCTCTTCTGTGTTAGGCAGAACATGAACCCAAGCCTGACCGGCTGTAGGACGCTGTCTTCTGTGCCAATGGGGACAGTCCCCTGTGGAGCTCCCACCTCCCCAGCCTCCTCCCCAGGCCTGGAGTCCTGGACATGAATCAAATGGTACCATTCTTATAAACTCACTTCTGTCTTATGGCTCTGGTTCTGAACAAAGACTCTTTCCCTTCTAATTTTAACCTGTACTGACTTTGCCAAGATTATTAGAGAAAGTCCAGTCAATTAGGGAGCTAGAGTCAATCAATCTGAAAGCTGTGTAGGTTTTGACTAGGTTTTGACTCTAAATTCCAAGTGGGTGTAGGACCCATCACTCACTAGTCATTATTATATTGTCGTAATATAAATAAGGACATCCTGGCATGTATTTTCTAGTGAAGTGAGAATTTATATTTAATGTAAATACTTAATCTGAAGTACTAGAAAATTCCCACCATTACTAGCTATTAACCTTGCAACTTTGACAGGTGATATGATTTTCTGTGCCTTGATATCTCATTTGAAAAAAATAGGGATATTAATGACACCTATCTTATATAACATTAGGACAATGTCTGGCTTCAACTATTAGGCACTACTAATTATCAAGCACTACAGCCTACTGACACTATTAACAGGAAACAACCAATGACAATTCCTAAGCATCTGGGGAATTGAAGCCCTTCTGTGAAGAGACACAGGACTTACAGGAATGCTTGACCTCTAAGGCCTGGTAAAATTCTAACCTAAAGATCAAGCATTGCTATAGTCCTTCTATTTTATATTTTCCCGATAAGACTGTGAATCATCTTAACTAGAACCCTTGCAAGTGCAAGAGGGTGCTTTAATAATCATAGCAGAGCAAGTGATGTCACCTGGATTTGAACACAGGTTTGTTCTGAAATTCAGCACTGTTCGGGTGTAGATCAATAACTAATAAGAATAGTGTTGGCAAAAACAAACTTTCATATTTACCCAAGTTTTTAAAATTCAAAATCCTGACTTAATTTAATGAGTATAAGTTTCACTTTAATGTATCTAGAACAAGTGGGGAACTAAACTTAATTGTCAGGACGATAAATCTCACAACTTTATTCCATGCATGCTGTCAATAAAGGTTCTACTCTCAGAAGCAACAAAGCAACTCTCGAAAAAGAACAAGTTGATCCGCACCGTAATTTAACAAACATACACTAAGCCTCAGCTAATCTTTAGGCTATATTATTGTAGTCATCCACAACATCAATGAATGGCATATCGGGTCTTCTGCAGTGAAATATATTGTTTTTATGAGTGAAGTAGCATTCATTTTAATGGTACATATCTCAGTCAAAGGCAATGTAGCAATCTTTGGGCAGTAATGAGTTCTGTCCTGTTAGCTGATAGGAATGTTCAGCTCAATTATGGCTACTGGTAGAGCTGGTAAAGGTCATCACTGCATCTCATTAATTAAGGCTGTGTCTCTGAATGGTGGATGGAGATGCAGGGTAAATGATGTTGAGAATTGTAACTTGCAGTGAAATATCTTGCTTACTCCATTAGGGAACAGATTTTTTTAAGTACCCAAGTTCCATTGGTTTTCTTTTTTCCTGCTTTTGTTTGCATCTAGTTTGACTACATATAACTGCTGTGATTTACATGTGTACACTGCCATCTATTAATAGGGATGGCATGACTAACAGCTAGATACAACTTAAAAGGCAAACTACTTCTTCTTCTACTTTCCACACTACAACATTGCAGAGTAAATTTTCTTCCCCCGAACAATATCATTATAACTTATTGATTCTCTGGAACTAAATAATGTCAACTACGTCAATGTTAGTAACTCTTTTATGAGCATGGACACAGGTGTGTGTATCCACACACACAGGCACATCTACCCCATTAATGTCAAAGTATATGATTTTTATAAACAATGGACTAACCTTCCAAATACTGTTCAAGGTATTCTTATGCAGCTCAATTCATTCACTAATTTTTTCTTTTTTCTTTTTTTAGTTGAAGTCTCACTCTGCCGCCCAGGCTGGAGTGCAGTGGCATGCTCACAGCCACTGCAGCCTTGTAAGTAGCTGGAACTACAGGCAGGCACCACCATGCGTGGCTAATATATTTTTTAAAAAATTTATTGTAGAGCCAAAGTCTCACTAAGTTGCCCAGGTTGGTCTCGAACACCTGGGTTCTGGCAATCCTCTCTCCTCCGCCTCCCAAAGTGCTGGAATCACAGGCATGAGCCACTATGCCCAGCGCATTCACTAAATATGTTTTCAGTCACTCTCTATGCAGACACTGTGCTAAATACTTCTGTTCACGTGTGCAGAAGATCCCTTTTGCGGGCATCTCCTCTCGGCAGAATGATGGAAACATCTGCCTTAGACTCAAAGAAAACACTCTGCAGTGAGTGTGAGAAGTGGGGTCTGGGCCGGGCTCAGTGCTCAGCCTGTAATCCCGTGCTTTGGGAGGCCAAGGTGAGTGAATTGCCTGAGTTCGCGGGTTCGAGACCCGCCTGGGCAACTTGGCAAAACCCTGTCTCTACAATAAATAATAATAAAAAAAAATTAGCTGGGCATGGTAGCGCGCGCCTGTAGTTCCAGCTACTTGGAAGGCTGAGGCGGAAGGATCACCGGAGCCCAGCAGGTCGAGGCTGTGGGGACTGGGAGCGGCCACCGCACTCCAGTCTGGGAGACAGACTGAGACTTCAATTAAAAAAAAAAAAAGAAGTGGGATCTGATTTTGTCTCCTCCCCTTTAATGGAATTGCACTATTATTCCAACTTAGAACATCAAGTAAATATTGACTGTGGTGGTGCCTTCCGCATGTCAGGCCCCGTAAGGAGGGGAGCCCAGGGAAGAAGGCTGCAACCTTGGTCTACACTCTTCATGTCCTTCTCTACTCCCCAGCCAATGGTTTGTGTTTCTCTTTCTGTAACACCTGCCCCGTATGTCATTCTTCTTTGAAGGGAAAGACCATGTAACGGTATACTTTGATAAATTTCCACATAGCAAACACATAATGAGTATTTTTTAAAAATTGTAATAGGGAAAGGACTGGAAGCATGTGAATTAAACTGGGAAATCAGAGATGTCATTCTGATGCTGTAGACAACCAAAGACGTATTGCCAGAATAAAAAGAACCAAGGTGTTGGAATAAACTACCCCAAAGAGATACCTGGGTCCTGAGTCCTTTCATTGATGCCACCTATTGTGTTCAAAAAGGAGAGAATTTTTTGTAAGGGTGGCAATTTGATTTCTGCTCATGCATCTATTCTATTCTGCTATGTATTTAAATTGTTAGCAAAAATAAAATATCTCAATTTTATTTTAAAATTTCTCACATCTTGCCTCTCTCATCACACTCTCAAGTCTTAAGTCATTACACTATGTGTTAAATCCAAGGATAGTGAATACATAATTGTTTTTCCCTAAACAGATTTGCCTAGTTGTTTCGCCTTCTCATAGGAATCAGCCATAGTATTCACAATATATGTCTTTAATGACCATAAGTCACGCTTCTTTGAATAAGTTTATGGAGAGACCATCAATGCTTTCCCCAGGGCTTAGCTCCAATTCACTCTTCTTTCAGTAGCACACAGTTCTCTCAGTGCCGTTTCATGTCAGTAAGCATGGTCTCATGACATTTGGATTCCACGAACCTTGGAATGCTGCACCTGTGTTTTCATGTTTCTGTCTGAATCAACACAAACCAGAGTTTTGAATAGGTATTGAGGAAATGCCTGTGGTTATCAGGAAAAACAGGAAACACCCTCAAAGGAAGTCAAGTTGTGGAGTAGTTTTATGAAGTAAGATTAAACAAAGTTGATACCACCAGAGAGCTTGGGTTCAAAAAAGAAGATTTTTAAGTCTCCATTTAAAGTTCACCAGGATATCATCAGACCTGAGAAAGAGTGACTAGAGTAAAGAAAATGGAAAAGCTAGTAGGCTTAACATACACCACGGACCAGATTGTGTAAAATTGACTGAGAATCAATGATAGTCTCAAAATATTTGCACTGTGGAATTTTAGAACTGGAAGAGACATGGGGCTGCCTTCATACACACACAGTGTATTCATTTTACTAATAAAGAAACTCAGGTTTAGAAACAGTAAATGGTCAACATCTATCAGAAATCATATCCATGGTCAAGGAGCAGAACCTGGTGCCCCTGCCGTCACGTTGTCTTGCCTCTTGTGTGCCTGGTGGATTCTGATTGTTGTAGAATACATCTCAAGGAGGACAAAATGGAAATTACTCAGTGAGAAATGGAACGAGTCAGACTCACCAGTCATAAAATATTCCAGGGGATGGTGGCTACGCTTTTAAAGTGCCACACCAGAGTGCCCCAAAGTGAATTTTATGACAGACCATTCTAAACAGACTTTGTAAACAGATAATCTCTCCAACCACTTTCGCAGAACGTAATGACGATCTAACACAGAGAACAACTCTATCTGAATTGGAACAAAGAATTTTATATTAATTTGTTCTTTAGTAGATCAAGCATTTTCTCCCCCTGTAGTCCTAATTTCTTGAGTGTCAAAATAGCCTTGAAATGATATTGTTTCCCTGGCTCATACACTTTTGAGGATGATTTCTGGAAACATTAAGACCTCCTTAGAAATGGTATGGCAGTTCTTTAAAAGATTAAACATAGCATTACTATATGATCCAGCAATTCTGCTCAAGGCATAGACTCAAAAGAAGTGAAAGCAGGGACTCAAACAGATATTGGTACATTCATGTTCATGACAGCGTTATTCACAACAGCTAAAAAGTAGAAACCATTCCAGTTTCCATTAACAGATAAATAAATAAACAAAATGTTGTCTATCCATACAATGGAATATTATTTAGCTGTTAAAAGAAGGAAACTCTGACACATGCTACAACATGAATAAGTCCTGAGGACATTATGCTAAGGGAAATAAGCCAGTCCCTAAAGTACAAACACTCTATGATTCTACTCACAAGAGGTACCAAGAGTAGCCAAATTCACAGAGATAGAAATGTAGAATGGGGGCTTCCAGGGGTTGGAGAAAGGGGAAATGGGGAGTTAGTGTTTACTGGGAACAGAGTTTCAGTTTCGAACAATAAGAAAGTTCTGGAGATGGATGGAGGTGACGGTTGCACAGCAACATATACTTAATGCCACTAAAGTGTATACTTAAAAATAAAGTGGCAAATTTTTTGTTATATACACTTGACAACAACTGAAAAAAAGTCCTGGGGGAAAACAGGTTTGCTGGAGAGCATAAGAAATAGAGAGGAGCAGTTGCGGCGGGAGAGCAGCGGGGCTGAGAACGAGACTGTCCGCGCCGCCTTCCCACGCCGTCCTCGCAGCCATGTCCGAGGAGAAGCCCAAGGAGGGAGTGAAGACTGAGAACGACCACATCAGCCTGAAGGTGGCCGGGCAGGATGGCTCTGTGGTGCAGTTCAAGATCAAGAGGCACACACCGCTGAGCAAACTGACGAAGGCTACTGTGAAAGACAGGGCTTGTCAATGAGACAGATTAGATTCAGGTTTCATGGGCAGCCGATTAACGAAACAGATACTGCAGCACAGCTGGAGATGGAGGATGAGGACACTCTTGACGTGTTTCAGCAGCAGACAGGAGGCACATGGGAGACCAGCCTGGCAGGGTGTGGCCTCTAGAGCCCCTCCCCAGCCCGTGCCATCCATCCTTGCATTGCTGTTGAGTGGTGAGCACATGACCATGCCATCCACAGAGGAGTCTGTGGACACTTGAGGACATTCATCAAAATAATTTCCTCTTTGACGTACTTTGAGTGCATCTCAAAACTGTGTGCAGGGATGAATCTACAACTTAAATTGGGCCGATTAGAATTGTTATCTTTGTTCAGGTAAAATGAGTTGCGAGGTTTTCGGTTTTTTTGTTTTCATTTTTGTTTTCCCACCTCCTATAACATTTTTACCCCAAACTTGTGGCCTGAACGTTTGCTTTTAGTCTGTGGACAGGGATCTTCCTCCCAGTGTTGACTGTCCCTCCTCTGCTTACTCCAGTCCTATAGAGGACTTGCCTTCCCTGCCCTGGGGCTTCGTATGTTGGACAGGTGTTGGGGGGCATGATGGAGATGGAAGACAGAATGTCTGTTGCTATTTGTTGTAGACACAGGTTATTAAAATGCTAAGTATTGCAAATGAAAGCTTTGCTAGCATGGTAAAGTTGAAGGGAAAATACTAGAATGCCTACAAGGTAAAGACTAACTGAGCCCTTTGGTAATATGGCCCAAGTGCTCTGTGGTCCTCGAGAGTGTCCATTGGGGGCTGAAGCCCAGGACTCCCCCACTGTTCCCTGCTGGCATTGGTATAGGGGCAAGGAGTGGCACCTCCAAAATTGGATTTTTTTTTTCTAAATATAGAAGAAAGTACCACATTTCTTAATTGGGAATGGTGTTATGGCCTCAGATTTCTTCTATTTGCTTCTGAGAATAATTATGGTCTATACATAAAAAGTAAATTAAGTATTACAAATTTGCAGATGCATTGTTGTGTAAAAGAGCTACTTCACAGTGTGGTTACAAATGAACCCACAGAAAGATGACTTCATGCTCTTCTTGGGGTTTGTGCTGTGCTGCTTCCAAACATGTATTGAATCGACACATTCGTATGGTGATTTCAGTTCTGTGAAATATTCTGGGATCTATACCAATTAAAGATTTTCGTAGTTCTGCCTGTTGTCCTTCCATAAGGATCCACTGCTGCTTGACGACCACTCTCTGCCTTTTTTATAGTTGCCTGAACGCTGACCCATTCTCTCCTGCTTGCTTGAAATCTTGCTGAAAATGTTCTTGTTTCCTTTGTTTTGCTGTATGGCTCAGGTGGGGTATTTGTTGGCTCTGTTGTGATTATTCACCAATTTGTACATTATTTGTTGTCCTTTACTACTGTAAACAGTAAATATAGTTTGGTTAATAAAAAAAGAAAGAAAAAAGAAATAGAGAGAGGGTCTGAAAAAACTTTTAGCTGTATTTTTAATCCTTCTTAATTTCATTCAGACCCAAGTTTATGGTTTTTGAAATCATGGGTTTAGAAAAAAAAAAATCAGCAGGAAACAAATTACTCAATTTAAAATAATTTAAGAATCTATGGGTTCAAGTAAGTATTTATTTGATCTATACATTCCTCTCTCCAGTGTGCTATTCTGAATTGCTGCTGGCGGTACATGCCCGGGGTCAAACAATTGTCCTTGGGATAATCTGAGGTCAGATAAAAAGGAAACTCTTCTCACACAGAGCTGTGTTGATGTGCTGGCAAACTAGGCCAGACACCACTGAGAGCTTGTTGTGGAGTCAGTGCAGGTTTTGGAAGGTGTGAAATTTTCCCCATGTTTTCCAGGTTCTGCATTTTCAATGGATTATCAGAGCTGAGGGGAATGCAGGGCTGAGTCCTTGTTTCAGCCCTAGAGTTCCTGCCTTGGGTCCACCAAGACTTATACTCCCTATGAAGGAGGGAAATAAGATAAGAGATTGTCATCCATCTACCTGAAATCTTCTTTTTAGTTTCAACATTTGTCCCATACCAACAAAAATTATTTGGACTCATTAAAACACACAAACAACTCATTAGTTCCAATAAAAAATTTGGGGGCCATTAACTTCTGGTAAAGGCTCCACTGGCCACATTTGACTGGCTACACAAGGCAATACAGACTTTCAGGACTGTGGAGTCAGTGGAAGTACTGCATTTATTATCAACAAAGAGCAGGAGTCTTGACTTCACAAAATTCAGTAGAATCAAATAGAAGACATGGAAAAATCATTATATTTCCCTGTCCCCCTAAATGGCCCTAAACACTTAAAGAGATTTGGGGGTTTTATGTTTAGTTTTCTGATCCATTTAGAGTTGATTTTTGTGTATGATGATGGGTAGGAGTCCTGTTTCAATCTTCTACATGTGGTCAGCCAGTTATCATTCTACAAAAAAGATCCTGCACACACATGTTTACTGCAGCACTAGTCACAGTAGCAAAAACATGGAACTAACCGTGCTACCCATTGAAACTGGACGGGATTAAAAACAAATGTGGCACATATATACAGTGTAATATTATACAGCTATAAAGAAGAACAGACATATGGACTTTGCAGCAACTTGGATGGATTTAGAGTTTTTCACACTCAGTGATGTATCACAGAAACAGAGTATCGCATGTTCTGACTCATAAGCAGATGAACATTTACCATAATACTATAGGAAAGAGATTGGTAGTAGTGAAATACTACCAGGGTCGGGGGGAAGAGGAGGAACACAACATCAATAAGTGTATCTGATCTCAAACCAGGCAAAGTGGGGACCAAGGGGAGGCCCAACCTTTACCTATATGACGACCACTTGGATACCTAATCCTGAGTTGTACTCCATATCTTTAAAATAATAATAAAAAAATTTTATAATTGGGTAGACTGAGGGTCTTCAGGCTGAAAAGAAAGAAGTAAATCATGAATAAACCTATGTGGATGGGTATCACACCTTTAGAGTACTTTATGATGCTCTCAAGATATTTTTAGTAGAACATATCACGTCTCTGTTCTCATTGTTCAGGTACAGTCTTCCAAAGCTGTAAAACTGATTGTAGCTGTTCCTCTTCCTCCAGGTAAGGAAGTCATCACCTATTGTGTGATCCCCACAATTGCCAGTAGAGTACGTCTCCTTGAGTCTAGTCTAATAACTGACACTTCTGCCTAGAACTGTTTTGGTTCTCACAAAATGTACTATCTCTCAAGGGATAAAACTTTTTTCGGCCAACAGCCTGCAAACCACAAGATGCTCAGCATGAAGTCATCCTTTTAAACAAGAATGTGTCATCCTTACAAGAAGATGATTTCACTCCCTTCTCATTACACATTGATTTCTGTTTGGTGGTGTATGACTTGAGATTTTATTTGTGGTACCCATTGATTGGGCACTAAAGTTCTGATATGCTCACCTTCTCCATTATCTCCCCCACCAAAGAAATCTCTCTTCCATGAATGAGAATAACTCATTGTAGTGTAAATGGGAATTAAATCATTATTTTTAACTTGCAATTCTCTTTTCTTCACCCAGGAGCAAAGAGTTTTAATATTCAAAGCTTCAGTGACATGTCATTATGCCTGGAAGCTACCAAGTGTGAAAGAAAAATTACCATTAGAACTATCAATGACACATACTATCATGTAAAATAATATAGCATCCTTTAAAGTATTTTATGTAACATTACACGCAGAAGAACATGGGGCACTTTGGTTCACTGGGAATAGAAAAAAATAATAATTTCTATGCTCAGATTACCTGAAAGTCATTATATATTTCATTATGCTTTTATAAAGAAACTGTCTAACAGGTTTAAAGCTTTTCCCATTATCTGGGCAAACAAAATTGAAACACAATTATGTATAAAAGTATATACTAATTAGAAGAAAAATGTATAATGTTTGTGAATTGAGTGCCATGATTTTAGAAAAATACATAGCCTTCTGTCAATGACCTAAAGGACTTTTTTTTTGTTTTGTTTTGTTTGTTTAGAGTCTCACTCTGTCACCCAGGCTGGAGTGCAGTGGGATGATCACAGATAATGCAACCTTGATCTTCTGGTCTCAGGTAATCCTTCTGCCACCTCGCCCAGATAATTTTTTTGATTTATAGGAGAGATGAGTTCTCACCTAGTTGCCCAGCCTGGTCTTGAACTTCTGGACTTAGGCAATCCTCTTGCCTTGCCTCCCAAAGTGCTGGGATTACAGGCATGAGCCACCACACCTGGCCTCAATGACTTTTATTTAATCTTTATCATCAGTTACTGTACCAATTTTATGTAAGTGGATTTCAGCTCCATAAAGAATCAATAAACTGATAATGTGACAGTTTGTAGCAAATGTTAGTTTAGCACACATTCATAATTTAAATGTTTTAACAAATTCTATTGGGATCGTTTACAGCATGACAAAAATTGTGCTACCAACTAATGTTTGAATACATCAATTTCATCTGAAAATATAAAAGAAGTTAAAAGAGCACTATGGCCTGATCACAAAATATTTTCTATAAAAAATTAGGAAAATGGAATATTTGTACGGCCTACCATTAGACTGCATCATATAACATACTTTGCAGCATATAACACACATATATCTACTAATCAGTTCTAGGATTTTGCCAGTTATTAAGTGGTCCTGGAGATTTTACCTTTTTGTCAATTAATACTGTTTCCTTTCTTATTTTAGTCTTTTAGTTCCTTTTTTGTTTGCCTGCACCTTCTTATAGATTATTTACAATGGTTTAGTAATTTTATTGACACTTCAGAAGGTATGAGTTAGAAATAAAATATTTGACTACGAACAAAATATCATCAATGCAAAACTGAGATTGCATTACCCACTCTGAATTCTCAAATGCATGGTATGGGCTATCACTTTGTCTCCAGAGCTAGAAAGAGGTGTGTTCAAACTGGTGTTCATCCAGACTAAATGTGTGACTTAGAATAAGTTACTTAATCTTTCTGAATGGGTAGTGATGATGTTAACTACTTCACTGGGCTGTTACAACAATCAAAAGACATAACGCAGAGCTAGTGCCATAAATCTAGTTGTTTTTATTATTATCCCAGCATAAGTTTACTTCAGACTGAGATAACTAAATCCACCTGAGCAGCTAGGTGTTCCCTTACTATTTCCTCAACAATATACCATCCTTTTTAAAAGATGTGATGTCTAATCTTTCATTTCACTTTTGAAGAGCATTCTACTTACTGGAGAACATGTGAGAATAATCTATATGATCATCCTCCACACCTTCTCCAGGCGGTGGGAAGGGGGGGTCTATATTTTCCATGCTCTTTTTGATGTGTGTGTGTGTGAGAGAGAGAGAGAGAGGAGAGAAAGAGAGAGAGAGAGAAAGAGAGAGGGAGAGAGGGGGAGAGAGAGAGCATACTTTACAAGATATAATTCGCATACCAATAAATTTAAACATTTAGGCACACAGTTCAGTGACTTTCAGTTCATAGAGTTGTGCAACCTCCTTGACCTTTTATTGCTCCAACATTACTTGGCAGTCCTGTTCAATGCCCCGTACATTTTTACAAGCTTCACATCATCTTGGATGTTGGTCTTCTTGGCACGATTCCTAAGTTCTGAGCTGAGTTCCATTTTTTTAATACACATTTTTCTTAAAGTCAAGATAATCAGAAAGTTGTCAAGACTACTACATTGGTTACTAGAATGCTCATCCTATTTCTTCCTTGTTAGCAGTGTTCATGATTGTGTGGTCAGAATTCAGTTTCTAAGGGCCCGCTGTCACTGTTGCACAACCTTTCATTTGGGTAGGCCAGTATGTAGATAACAATAATGAACATATTACCACTCATTTTAAATAGCATTATTGAGATATAATTCACACTTATACAATTCATTAATTTGAAGTACACAATTCAATGGTTTTTAACAAACTTACAAATAAGTGCAACCATCCTTGTAGTTAATTTTAGAACATTCTCATTACCTCAAAAAGAAACCTTTTAGCTATCACTATCCTTGGCCTCATACCCCTATTCTCAGACCTAAGCAACTACAAACCTACTTTCTGCCTCTACAGAGTTTTCTCTTCTGGAGATTTCATATAAATGGAATAATGCATGATGAGGTGTTTTTGTCACTGTCTTCTTTTACAAAGTTCTTCTTTTCAAAGTTCATCAATGTGTAACATGTACCAGTACTTCATTGATTTTTATGGCCAAACAATATTCAATACTATGGATGTACATATGGGTTGTTTGCACTTTTGGCTATTATGAATAATATTGTTATAAACATTTGTGTACTAGTGTTTATATAGATATATGTTTTCATTGGGGGTGGTAATATACTTAGGAGTGAAATTTCTAAGCCAAATGGTAATTCTATGTTTAATTATTGAAGGAAATGCCAAACTATTTTCCAAAGTGGCTCCACCATTTTCCATTCCCACCCTCAAGTATATGAGGGTTCTGATTTCTCCACATGCTCACCAACACTTGTTATCTGACGTTTTGATTATAGTTATTCAAGGTGGTACAAAGTGATATCTCATTGTGATTTTCATTTTCATTTTACTGATATCTGATGGTGTTGAACATCTTTTCATGTGCTTATTAGTTATTTGTATAGCTTCCTTAGACATATATCTCTTCAGATCCTGTGTCCATTTTTTATTTTTATTTTTAGACTCAAAGAATACCTAGGCCAGGCGCGGTGGCTCAAGCCTGTAATCCCAGCACTTTGGGAGGCTGAGGTGAGAGGATTGCCTGAGCCCAGGGGTTCAAGACCAGCCTGGGCAACTTGGTGAGACCTCGTCTCCACAATAAATAAAAAACTAGCCGGGTGTGGTAGCGCATGCCTGTGGTTCTGGCTACTTGGAAGGCTGAGGCAGAAGGATGGCCAGAGACCAGCAGGTCAACACTGGGGTGGCCATGAGTGTGCCACCGCACTCTAGCCTGGAAGACAGAATGAGACTCCAATTTAAAAAAAAATTACCTGTGCAGGTTTGTTATATAGGTATATTGCATGATGCATAAGTTTGGGCTTCTAGGTAGCAGATATGGTATCCAGTGAGTAGTTTTTCAACCCTTCCCCCACTTAGGAGTGCGTCAGTATCTGTTTCCATCCTTGTGCCAGTACGTTTTCAGTGTTTCGCTTCTGCTTATTAGGGAGAACATGTGGTATTCAGTTGTCTGTTTCTGTGAAGATTTGCTCAGAATGAAGAGCAAATTATCTAGCTGCATCCATTATACTGCAAAGTACATGATATTTTTCTTTTTTTTTTAGTATTCTATGGTGTACATGTCCCGCATTTTCTTCATTCAATCAGCTATTGATGCTGTGTGCCTTTTTTAATTGCAATAATTTTCTCTTTATTATATGAGTTCTTATGTATGCTAGAAGTAAGTTCCTCAACAGACATATTATTTGTAAATATTTCCTCCCATTTAGTGGATTGCCTTTTCACTTTCTTCATGGCGTTCTTCAAAATATAAAAGCTTTAAATTTGATAAAGCCTAATTTATCTATCTTTTTCTCTTGTTGTTTATGCTTTTGGTGCCATATCTAAAAATCTTTTGCCAAATTGAATGTTATTAATATTTCTCCCACTGTTTTCCTCTAAATTTTTTTTTTTTGGTTCTTATATTTAGGTCTTTGATCCATCTTGAATTAATTTGTGTCTATGATAGGACATAAAGACCTAACTTCATTCTTTTGCCTATGGCTGTCTAATTGTCCCAGAACTATTTGTAAAAAAAAGATGTTACCGTTTATTTTTATGCTGATTTACCATATTCTAAAAGCATTTTCACATGCATTGTCTTATGTAATTTTACCTTATGGCATAGAAAATCTACACTCTCTTCTACCTCTAAAGCTGATAAGCTTAAAAAGTGTAATCACTGCCTTTTCTTTCTCAGCCTTCAGCCAGACTACATTTTCGAGATTCTTTTGAGGTTAGGTGGGGCTGTGTGCCTGAATTCTAGCACAAATAGGGACAGAAATAATGTGCACTGCTTTTAGGCTTGGCCTTTTTCTTCCTCGCCACCCATCTAGGCTATGTGTCCAAGCCTCTCT
The DNA here is from genome assembly GCF_000164805.1 of Carlito syrichta. Lineage (NCBI taxonomy): Eukaryota > Metazoa > Chordata > Mammalia > Primates > Tarsiidae > Carlito > Carlito syrichta. The sequence goes on from NW_007052966.1 coordinate 228,574, forward strand.
GGCAATTAGCTGAGGTTATGCTACTGACTCCAAACTAATGGAAGAGGCACACACCTCTTTTAGGCCCAGCCCCTGAAGCCTTCCCATGATAGCCTCTCCATTCTCTTCCTGAGTCTGCTGTCAAGACGCAGAGTATCTGGTGAAAGAATCTGAGATCTTGTAGATACTATAGCCACTAGATGGATGGCACTTCAATCTCTAGAAGGCTGCATGGAGTAACTGTCACCTTCAGCCCAATCCTCAAACTGCAATGTGAGGAAGAAATAAAACCATTCAAATTGTTATACAGCCTGAGTAGAGATGGGCAATCCTTATATAAGATAACAAGATGGAATTTGATAGGAAATAGGAGTTCACAAAAGGAGGGTTATTTGGAGAAGTGCCCTAAGCTGGGAAGGAAGAATTCAAATTACTTATCTTAGTGCCAAGTCCTGAGTAGAGGAGGAACAGAGAGAAATAAAATACCATACACAAACAGCAGTTCTTTGCTTACAAAGCAAATAATAAAGAGCAGAATTGGAGCTAGTGCCTCCTTCCACAGATTCTTTTTTTTTTTTTTTTTGAGTTGGAGTCTCACTCTGTTACCCAGACTGGAGTGCAGTGGCCGCTCCCAGCCACCGCAGCCTCGACCTGCTGGGCTCTGGCGATCCTTCCTCCTCAGCCTTCCGAGTAGCTGGAATTACAGGCATGCGCTACCACGCCCGGCTGATTTTTTGATTTATTGTAGAGATGAGGTCTCGCTGCCCAGGCAGGTCTCGAACCCGCGGGCTCAGGCAATCCACTCACCTCAGCCTCCCAAAGGCGCAGGATTACAGGCTGAGCCACCGAGCCCGGCTTCCTCAGTTTCTTAATCAGAAATCCTTTTCATTAAACTGAATAGGGGAGAGATTAATAATATCTATTTCCTCCAAGATCTGAAAAACTGTCACCCCTAAAAAACATTAGACTGATTCTGAGTTGTTCCAAAAGAAATAATTGAAAATTCTAGGGATAGAAAATTCTAGAGATAAATTTTAGCTTAACAGTATAAAGAACTATCTAACAATCACCACTAGCTTCCTTGCTGAGAGTACTAAACTACCACTTGATAGAAATGTTCAGAGATAGATTGGCTGACCATAGGCCAGGAGTTGCAAAGAGGTTTCATTGGACGGATGATTGGTGAGATCACATCAAGCCCTTTCCAGCCCTGATTCAGCTTGCTGTCCTCTTAAATGGTTGACTTATATGCACATCAAAGCCTTGGTTCAGAATGCCTGAAGACTCCTTCTAATTTATGCCCATAAATTCCTTTACAGTGGTCTCTCCAAATTCTTCAAAGACTAACTTTTCTCTATATATGCCATCTTACTTTGATTTTAAATTTATTATGTTTTTGAGACTATTTGATTATTCTTTCTAAATATTCCTATTGTACCAATGTTCATTTCTTAAAAAACTTCTCTGTCATTCCATAAGTACCAACAGCCTTTAATCACTCAGATTAAAGTGGGTTTTTTTTTTATTATTATAAAGAGCATACAGTTGCTACACGCTCACTGGTCATCAAAGAAAAAAGTGCTGTAGGAGATTGGCTAATATACTTCGCTTACTTGGAAATGGATTTCTATATCTGCTGGAGGCTTTGGCAAACTCAAGGTGATCCAGGGCTACAAAAGTATAATGTGAAGTTTCTAGGCTCTAAGAGACCCATCCCTGTTAATCTACTACTGTTAGGCAGAAAAATGTGTAAGTACTCATTCATTTTTCTCCTAAATGAAAGTGCAGAAGGAAATGTGTGATGATGCTTCTCCACAGTTAACACCTGATCACACCAAGTAGCTTCTAAAAAAGGGGGAAGGGCAGCACCTTTCTTCTGCTATCCTAAATACGAAACTTATTATTAAGAGAAAAGGAAAAATTATGTTTTTCTCTTTCAGTTACTATAGGTCATCATCTTTTTATGCCTTTAGTATTCTATACAGAAAAGAATGAAAAAGAAATAGGCTTCAAATAGGCTATTGGAAGAAATTCAGCTAAATTCTATTTCATTAATTTGATATCCCTAATAAGCAAGACAAAACAGCATACATTTTGCTATTCAGAGGATGTTCCTATTCAAAGTATTAGCCATATTACACTGCAGAGTAAATAGGTCAATGTGATTCTTTCTTAGATAATTGTATTGTTATAACATATACGATTAAACGCTAAAAGTGTCAGGAGACTGGGTTTCTATGCACTCAACATTTGACCCCTAAAAACACACTGACCCTAGTAGCACAAAAGATTGTAAAAATTTAAAAATCTTCCCTAACAATTCTTGAAAGCTTTGAATGGGATTGAATATTATCCAATATCAAATGTGTCAGAGTTGAGAAACAAGCCATTTTGAAGAGAAAGGAGGAAAAAAACTACATTAAAATCCAACAGGAAATGGAGTCACTACCATAATAACAGAAGTAGGAAACTCAAGAAATCTGCTCCTCCATAAAAGCAATGAGATTGCAAAAATGGTCAAAATAAACTTTTCTAAATCTTGGCAATTAACCAATAACTTTCAAGAATCTGAAGAGCATTTATTCAAGAAAATTCGCTGAACATCAGTAGAAGAATAAGCTTTTGGCCTTTTAACTTACTCTATTTCCACCTTTCTCTACCCAGCTCCATAGTAGTCCTAACAAACAACAGCCTCGCAATAATGGAAGCCATAAAAATCATTAGCCTAAAAGCTACTTAAGGAAGAAGTACAGCTTCATAGCTTTCCAAAAGTCCCCAAAGTAAACAATTGTCATTATTTGACCTGTCTGGCAAAAACTCACACCCATCAGGCTTGTCTTTTTTTGTTCTGACTCAGAGCTCACTCACTTCAAACAACCTTTTCTTTAGGGTGTCCATCCATTTATAACAATCAGTGACAAATGTTTAACGTAACAGCAAATGGGGTAAACAAGATATTGCCAAAAATACTTAAAAGGAGAAACTAGGAAATGAGATGTCCATGAGGGCTCTTAAAAGCTTGAACATATTACTGGGAATCCAGAAGGCCATTTACAGGTGCAGGGCTGTATGCATACCCAAGAAGGATCTGTGGAGGCTCTGATCTTCCACTTTTGTCTGACCTTGAGACCCTCAGCAAGTAGGAAATGAAGACCACAGTAGAGCTGTAAACTGCTTGGCTGAGTGTTGAAACTATATCCTAACACTTATACAGAAAGCAGGGAGACTTACTGGTTTAAGGTATTTAAGGAAATCTCTGCTCAATCATGATCTGATCACCAAGTTAACCATGCAAAGTCTTTAGTGGTCACACATAAAAAGAATGCAAACTTTACTTAATTAGTTCAGGAAAACTGTTAAATAAGTAAAGGGTAGCAACAATTAGCAACAACAAAAACTGGGGAGAAAGGTATTTTGATTTCCAGAGTTGCTGTACCATACTATTAAAAATGTTCAGTACATAATAAAAATTGTGAGAAACACAAATAAAAAGTTAAGTATGGTCCATACACAGAAAAAAACAGTAGTTACTAAACAGATTTATAATTTTGTTGAAGACACTGGACATACCAGAAACAAAATTGGCTATAATAAATATGTTTAAATAGGTAAAGGAAAACATCTAAAGAACAATAGAAAAGTATGAGAACTATGTCTCACTAGAGGATACTGATAAAGAGATAGAAATTATTTTAAAAGACCAAATAGAAATTCTAGAGTTGAAAATAATAATAAATGTAACAGAGAATTTGTAAGAATGGATAAGAATATCTGATAAATCTACACATGTCTATGGGTGACATACTTTATATAAAAGATGCAAATAGGCCAGGCTCAGTGGCTCAGCTTGTAATCCCAGCACTTTGGGAGGCCGAGGTGAGTGGGTTGCCTGAGCCCGCAGGTTTGAGACCCACCCGGGCAACTTGGCGAGACCTCATGTCTACAATAAATCAAAAACTAGCCGGGTGTGGTAGTGTGGGCCTGTAGTTCTGGCTACTTGGAAGGCTGAGGAGGAAGGATTGCCGGAGCCCAGCAGGTTGAGGCTGCAGTGGCCGGGAGTGAGACTCCAACCAAAAAAAAAAAAAAGATGCAAATAGATTGAAATGAATAGAATAGAAAAAGATATGACATGCAAACAGTAACCAAAAGTAGACTGGGTTGCCTATAGAAATATTAGACAAAATACCCCTTAAGACAAAAAAGAATTGTTAACAGAGACAAAGAAGGACATATATAATAATGACAGGGCCAATCTATCAGTAAGATATAACAATTATAAACATATACATACCTAAAAACAGGACATCTAAATACATGAAGAAAACATAGAAAGAATGGATTGGAAAAACAGACAGTTCAACTACATTTATTATAGATTTCAATATTCTATCTTCAATATTAAACAGAACAACTACAAAATATGAAAATAGATGACATAACACTATAAAACAACTAGACCTAAAAGATATCTTTAGTGCACTCCATTCAACAACAGCAAAATACACTTTCTGCAGTGCAAATTAAGCATTTTCCAGAATAGATGATATTCTAAGACATAAAAATGCCTCAATAAATTGAAAAGAGCTGAAATTATATCAAGTATGTTTTCTGACTACAATGAAATGAAAGTAGAAGTCAATAACAGAGGGATTAGAGAAACTCATAAATATGTGAAAATTAAGTAACAAATTGGTCAACTAGGAAATCACAAAATAAATTAGAAAATGTTTAAGATAAATATAAAAACACCCAGGCATGGTGGCTCAGCCTATAATCTCAGTACTTGGAGAGGCAGAGGCAAGAGGATTGCCTAAGCCCGGGGGTTTAGGACCAGCCTGGGCAACTTGGCAAGATCTCTTCTCTACAATAAATCAAAAAATTAGCCAGGCATGATGGTGCATACCTATAGTTCCAGCTACTTGCAAGACTGAGGCAGAAAGATCACATGACCCAGGTTGAGGCTGCAGTGGTCATGAGTGTGCCACTGCACTCCAGCCAGGACAACTCAAAAAACAAAACAAAAACAAAAAGATATCAAAACAAAATATACTAAAACATGTAAGAGGCAGCAAAAGCAGGACTTACAGGAAAATTTATAGCTGCAAACACCAATATTAAGGAAGAAAGGGCTCAAATCAGTAACTTAGATTTTATTTGATGCAAGTAGAAAACTGAGAGAAAATCAAACTCAAAACAAGCAGAAGGAAGAAAATGTTAATGATTAGGTGGGGAAAAGTGAAATAAAGAATAGAAAAACAATAGAGAAAATCAATTATATACAATTTTGTTCCATGAAAAGATCAACAAGCTTTTAGCTAGATAGGTTTTTAGTTAAAACTAACAAGAAAGAGAGAGAAGAGACTCAAGTTATTAAAATTATAAATGAAAAAGGTAATATTACCCTCAAGTTTACAGAAATAAAAATTATTTATAAGAGAATAGTTTGAAAAACGATATGCCAACAAACCCAATAATCTAAATGAAATGGGCAATTTCCAAATTGACTCAAACTATTTCATAGAATTTCACAGTAAAAGGAAAAGAATGATATTGTGTATTTTCCATTTACTGTTTAGTCTTTATAACCAACTTCAGCCAAGTGATCAAGGTCAACATCAACAGTCGTTAATCATGTTAATAGTATGTAATAAGAACAACATTTTACTTCTGTAGTCTTCCTCCCTAAACCCTGAAACCCCAGTCTAATCATGAGGAAAAAATCAGAGAAACGCAATTGAAGAACATTCCACAGAAGATCTGACCCATACTCCTCAAATATCCTTTGGTTAAGGTCACTCAAAACAAGGTACAGGACGCTGAGACGCTATCACAGCCAGAGGAGGCTAAGGAGACACGATGACTCAACGCAATGTGGTATCCTGGCTGGGATCATGGGCGGGGAGGTAGGGAGAGTGGAAGAGGGCATTAGTTAAAAACCAAGGAAATCTGAATAAAGTATACACTTTAGTTAATAATACTGTATAAATATTGGTTCATTGTCACAAATGTGCCATACTAATGATAGAAGAAACCGGGTGCGGGGTAGGTGAAAACCATGCTATCTTCACAACTTTTCTGTACATAAAAATCTATTCTAAGATTACAAAGTTCATTTAAAAAAGGCTTTGAGAATGAATTTAAGTCAAGAATCAGTATGGGACGAGAGGACTATGCTGTACCAAGGGGGAGCCTGCAAGCTCTGGAATCTTGAAAGTCTCTGAAGAGACTACATTGTTTAGACTTTCGGATGCTGCAATCCAGAGCACAGGGTGAAGCATACATTCTTGGTAGTCAAGAGATAGTCTTCGAGTTCTGATCCTGCAATTACAAAGTAGAATCGTTTTTGTCAACTCAATTTACCAAAAATTTATGGTCTTTATGGTCCAAACCACAAAGTCTCTGTTAATATGGTAACTTTGTCTGCATGGTCCCAGATATGCATGTGCTAGGTAATGCATGATTGAGAAATTAAAACCACAAACTACAGTTTTTTAAAAAATCTAACCTTAGTAGAGTTTCACAGCAAAAGAAAAACCATTATATTGTATATTTTCAAATGACTGTTTTGTCTTTATAACCAAAAGCTGCCTAAATATTTTAAAGATAAACTTGGATATTTTTAGTTAAGGAAGGCTATTTTGAGAGGCGGTATTTAATCTGCATTTTGGGAAATAAGGTATTGAGCTTTTGGGTTGTAATGATCTGTTGGACAAAAAAAGAAAGATGAGGCAAGAGTAATTTTTCATAAAAATTAGGTCCCGTATGTTGATCCTTTGACTTATCTATTCCTGTACTCATATCTCTTTCAAATCATACCTATCTACATTTTAAAAAATAATTATTGAGGCTCTTGGCTTTGGCAGAAACCAGCGCTCTTGCTCAAATGATCATATGTCACATTGCTAATGTTATTATAAATGACAGGCAGCTAAATTTATACTCAGGGTAACATTATATATTAATAAGCAAATTAATAGGTCAGTGATCAAGAAATCATATATCAGTTAACAAGTTAGATCGTATCTGTCTTCGTGCTTATTTGCTACACATATACAATATATACATCTGCCATAAGCATAAATCTCTTTAAATGCTGGCCTTACAGTCACTTCTCCAACCAGACTAAAAATAACAGTTATTTGTAATTTTCAAGTACATCCTTAGCCACCTGAGGGCACTGTTTCATAAAATGCTTTAAGCACTATTAAGGCTGTTAAGACAATTAATTAAAAATAGGTCGACTGAAGATACGTTTCTGAATTCACCAATGTTAGTAAGCAGGAATAAATTGGCTAAAATTATACTTTATTGTTTTTATTATTTATCCGCAAATCAGGAGCTTTGGGTTTTAATCTCAGACCCTCACTTGGAGACTGACACTTCAACGGATTAAGTCCCAAAACATTTGTAAGCCTGTTTCCTTACCAAAAAGTCAAACATGTGTGGAGCCTTTTCACAAAATGTAAGATTCTAATCTTATATGTTGTGGTTATGGGTCTCTCAGGTTCCTGAAATGCTCCTTTATTGGGAAGTTTTGTGGTTGGAAGTGACCCGATGCATAGCTAACATCAGATTCCAAAGCAAGTTGTCTTCTTTTATCATCATTTATAATGGCCAAGATTGTGTTTCCAAAGTACCTTCAGTCAAGTGATCTCATCTTGCCTCACACAATTACATGAGAAAAGTATTATCATAGGTACATTGTATTGATAAAGAACTTGATGACTGAGTGGTGACATTCACTCAGGTAGTAAGTATAGAACCCAGAGCCAGAAGCTCCTTCTACTGACTTCAAACATCAAGCCTTTTTTATTTTACTGTTTTCTTATGAATCACTTGGCCTTGCAAGTAGAAGATACTTGAATCAGTGCATATTTGTTGAATAAACAAATAAGCAAATTTAAGAACAAAACACATCAAGGAATGTTTGACACTTTGCTAATTGGCCAAGGGGGTTTAATATAACAAAAGCTGTGCTATATTGAGAGGAATACCTTAAACTCTCCAATTCCCAAGTTTTTCCTGCTAGAGAAGAAACAAAGGTAGCAGTGATAGATGGAATTCTCAGGGAATCTAGAATCACACATAGAATAACCTATGGTAGCCTTTGGGAGGCTGAGGTGAGTGGATTGCCTGAGCCCGTGGGTTCAAGACCTGCCTGGGCAGCGAGACCTCATCTCTACAATAAATAAAAAAATCAGCCGGGCGTGGTAGCGCATGCCTGTAATTCCGGTTGCTTGGAAGGCTGAGGCAGAAGGATCGCCGGAGCCCAGCAGGTTGAGGCTGTGGTGGCCGGGAGCGGCCACTGCACTCCAGTCTGGGCGACAGAGTGAGACTCCAACTCAAAAAAAAAAAAAAGAATAATCTATGGTAGCAGCAGCTGACTGTTCTCTTACTGACCAGACAGAGGTCTTGAAAGACAAGTTCAAGTTTCCTGATGATAAGCATTAAAGACTAATGACGCTAAAACTTTAAAAGACTCTAATGAAAATGTTCCACAAGCTGTGACTTAGTTTCTCTGCATGTTGCCCTTTTTCCTCCCCAGCTGCTATCTATGCCCTGTTGTCAGGGCAACTACCTTTAAGCACAACTTTCTTCTTGACAAAAACTTCCTAGGTTGACTTTCCAATGAACTACAAATAGAGTTCAGTCTCCTTACCTGGCATTCACAATAAAACAATTTGGTCCCCAAATTAGTTCATGAGCTTTATCTCTCACTATTTCTTTTTGCAGAAATGGTGCCAGCTGGGATGGATTTTTTAGAAAATAATTCACATAACGAAAGTCACAATTGTCACCATTTTAAGGTATACAATTCAATGCATTCACACAGTTGTGCAGCCATCACCACTATCTAATTCCAGAACATTTTCCTTTCTACTGATCAAAGTGAATCTCTGTTTCTAAACTATTTGTACAATGGGGCTTATGTCGACCATCTGCTTTCCTTTTGGCAGTCTAGAGTTAAGTGTGACCAGTCACCTACAAAAAGCACAGGTCTCCGGCGAGGTTCTCTGATAGACAGTATACACCACCTGTGTTATATAATTCATTGGGAGAATTAAACACGTCCTGCCTGTAGAGAGGATTTTGGGAATTTGTGCCTAGTTTCCTCTGGACTTCACTCCATTCACCTTTTCCCTTGGTGTTATTGCCCTGTATCCTTTTACTGTAATAACTTGTAGCTCTGAGTATGTCTAAATGCTGAGTCCTGTGAATCCTCCTAGTGAATCATCAAACATGGTGGCCTTGAGGACCCCAGACACATATCCTAAAATATCTGCAGCTGGAATGATATAGTGTGCAGAAATTTGGGGGATGGTGAGGGTGGTGAGGTATATAAGAAACATGGATTGACTATGACTTATTGATTGTGGGATCTAAGGGTGTACTTATATAAAGATTTGTTTTCTCATTCTCTAATTTTATTTTATCATTTTATGCTAGTTATTTTAAAGATGTGGGGTACAATTCAGAAACTCATTTTCTAATTTTAAATATCACTGAATTCCTTTTAACTAAAAAAAAAAAAGAGTTAGATTGTGGTGTTCTAAAAGACTATCAGAACACATAAAAACTGTTTAAGCTAATAAGATGAAGAAAATAAATGGAGAGACTCTTAAGTGATGGCCAATTATGCTGCTCCATTTAGACTCCATGCTACTGGTTCTACAATACAAAGATGTGTACCTCAGAATGACTGTGCAGTGCACATACAAATCTAAAGTGTTTCTCATGCAGTTGAGTTAAATTGGGTAATGAAATATGAGAGTCCAGTTTCTTTGGGAATGGGTTGCTGCAGTGCTCACAGACACTTTGTGGTCCCCAAAGGCAGCGCTTGAATGACTATGCTCCACACACAACAGTCCTATCTTTGTATGGACACGATGCTTTTATCACTGAGGTCACTGAAATGTCTCGTTATACCCCTTTCTCTTCTAACCTCTTGTGGTGGACATTGCCAGTCACCTGCCCCAAACCCATGCTACTTCCCCTTCCTTACTATCAGAACCCTAATTTTGCCCAGGGATTCAACATGTCCAGATAAAAATATTCCACTCCATCTGTGCATGTGAGAAAGGGGCAGTCACGTGGCCAAGTTCAGGGCAATGAGACAGATGTGAGCCGAAAGCTACCAGAGTCTTCTGTAAAGCTGTAAGTGTGTAGCAAACTTACCCGCCGACTTCTCTTTCGTGAATCTGAAGATAAAAGCCACATGTTACTGTTGGCAGAGCTGGGTCCTAGAATAGTGGTTCTTCACCTGGGGTGATATTGCCCTGCCCCTCCCCACAAGATGTTTGACAATGTCTGGAGACATTTTGTTTTTTATAGCGTGGGTGGTGGATGGTATTGACATAGAGTGCTTAAAGGGCAGGGAAACTTTTAATCATCCTACAGTGCACAGGACAGCCCCACAACAAAGAATTATCCCATCTAAATGTCAGTAGTGCTGAGGTTGGAAAACCCTGAGCTCTTGACTTTTGGGGGGCAGTTACACTAGCCATAGATTTCCTATCTCTGATTTCTTAAATGCGAGGAAAATTAATTTAGTATTTGGTCATGCCACTTATTTGGGTTTCTTTCACCTTTTGCCCAGCTCTGTCCACATGGTTCAGTCTCCTTTCATTCCTTTTTAATTCTCAACTCCCTCTGGCCCTACAATTTTCAGAAGGCTCTGTTCCAAGCTATATCAACCATAACAATCTCACATAAACAGCATGTCAGTTCAGACGTTTTTCTGAACTACCTGTAAAGCAGGCAATTGCTTCTGATATTATTTTCTTTTGTGCTCCTGTTTCATACTTTGCCTGTCTACAGAATATCTTCATTTTTCTGACTGCCATGATAGAGACACAATGCATCCTCCCCCATCATCCTGCAGAAGAGGAAAGCCCTCTTGTGAGCTGGTAGAGTGGGCTGGTTTCTGGCATAAAGATAAGAAGAGTGAACCCAGTTGTCAGGGCTCTTATAAGGAGATAAGTTATTTATATGTGTGTGTGTGTGTGTGTGTATGTGTGCGCGCGCACGCAATGCCTGATCCTAATCCTAACAAATAAATACTAATGACACTTTTTCTCCAGATTTCTTCAAACATATGCAAAAAATGTAGATTCCTTTTAAGAAAAAATGGACACATATTTATGTTATTTTCAATTTTTTCCTTCAATATTACATTGGGAATACCTTTCTGTCGTGACAATCTTAGTTAGTGTTATTCCTATTCTTGAGGATGAAACAAAACTACGTCACAACGCCAGGTTGGAAAACTCTCTCAGAAGATACAGTTCAAATTACAATGTGCCAAAATTGGACAGGTTACCTTTGCCATTTTAGTTTTTTAGTCCATCAAATGAGAGGAGGGACTATAAGATTATAAGAGTTATTTCCCGTTGTTCCAAGTTTTGAGCTCTGAAAAATACCATTGGGCTAAATTACAACTTAAGCTTCATGGGGGAGGCAGTTTGCCTTCTTTACCTCTTTATTCCAGTGTCTAAAACACATAGTAGGTCCTCAACACAATGCTGGATGAATCAATGTATAAATCAGAATGTTGCCTCCTTAAAGATGGGGGTAAATTTTCTTTTATATACTCTAAATGTAATATAGCCTGAATGATAAAAACACATAAAAAATGCTTTAGCTGTAATCATGGAAGATTGATCTACACTAGGCATCAAAAGAAATTGGGTGTCAGGTGTACATTTCTACACTACAAAATAACATCAAGGAAAACCTCTGTCCTGTTTCCCAGTGCAGATTTTTGGATTGTTGTAAGAATCAGCGTTAGGCCCGTTTTGTTTGCTCAGTTGTATACTGGATGACAGTGTGGATCAGAACCAGATGGATTCCTTTCCCTTTTTCTTAAAAAGGCTCTCTCACAAAGCTTATTCTAGAGAGTCAAAGACACCAGTAATGCCATGGGTTCAAATGAGCTTGACTCTCCTGTGGAGTCTATCCACATGTGCACATCATTATCTGTGCTCAGAGGACACTTACTGTTGAAGAACAACCCTCCAGTAAAAAAAATGTTGAAAATTACAGGATAAATATATGATACTTGGTAATGGGATATTCTCATATAGTGAAAATTTTAAGTCTGAGGGTTCACATAGTTCCCCTTTGGGTCAAGTTAATTATATTAAGTGAATTCTTACAGCTTTAATGTTCATGGCATCTTCACTCTGCTTTTCAAAATTTAATTCATTCCTTCTAGATAGAAGATTCACAGGCTCAGAGTCTGAGAAAAAAGGACTATATTTAGTGCATTTAAGAGGTACATTTGTATTTTTTCTGAAATAAATTAGGTTTGCTAGTGTTTATTCCAGAGAGAAGAAAAAAAATCTTAACAAGACATCATGGACATCTCATTAAAAATAAAGATATCTAATATTTGTGAAATTCTTAACTCTTCAGAGATTTTGCTTTATGAAAATTTAAGACGTTGCACAGTAAATCATCTATTACAAATAGGTACTCTGGGTTGGGTAACTCCAATTGCTGGGGAAAATGTCCTCTCTCCTGCAGGTATTTACTTAATGTTTATTAACAGAGGCCCATAGAGCACAGCTCTGATGATCTTTGGCTCTAGGTACTGCTGTACCAAATGTTCAGTGTTTTTTTTTGCTTGTTCCCCTCCTTGCATCCAGATTCACACATGGTGTCTGTGACTTGTCATCCTTGTTGGATTCTGAGTTTATTAAAAGAAGCAGCCTTGTGTAAGTCATTCTTATTTCCCCTGCTGTGTCCTGCAAAGAACTTTGAATGTAGAAAGTGATTCATAACATAATGTATACACATCCTTTTCCTAGCCCACTATCTATATTTTCTGCCCTCATCACCCAAGAACTAAAATGGAGCAGGTCTAACCACTCAGAAACCACAGTGGCCATCATTGCTCAAAGAGTGCAGAAATGCCCTCAAGGTCTGCCCCCAACCCACCCTCATGGCTTCATTTCCTACCAGTCTCTGAATATTCTAGGCTTAAGCCAAACCCACATTTTCTGGATATGGATCAGTTTCTGGATATGACACAACTCTTTTCTTATACCTTTTCACCCCTAACATTTAAAAAATTCCCTATTCCCTCTCATTCCACCAACCATCTCTACTTGGCAACATCCTAGTAATGTTCAAATGTCACCTCTATTGGACTTTCTCTGAGCTCCCAAGGCAAGAAGTTGACAGTTCTTCGTGCTCTCCCTCCTCTCTGTGTCTTAGGAAAGCACTCATGGTCCATTATGTTATTTAACTACCCCCCTAATCTGCAAGTGCCTATGGGCAAACTTTATAGCATTTTGAAAAATTGTTAACTGAATGAGTGAATGAATGAATTTGATTGACTTGAATTAGGCAGAATGATGAAAAAAGCACTGGATTTAGGATTATTAGGCCTGATGTGTAAACTTGAAGAAATTATCAAACTTTTCTTCTTTCTCACACACACAGAAAACAATCCTGTTAATGAGGTATCAGTGAAATCAACAATGTGGTTCTTGAAATAAGAAGATAATATTCTTTAATTTCCTAGAGAAAGTTATGAAATTTAGGCATTTGAGTTTTACCCAAAAAGGAAATATAAGAGATTACAAGAACCTCTTCATCTCAAATTTTAAGATTTTACGGGGCCCAGATTATTTGTATAACACATCATAATAAGTTTGTTACTAATACTAAACTACTGAATTTTACAAATTATATATATTTTAATAAGTAAAAAGCAACTCCCCCCAAAAGTTTCCATGGGTCTCACTCTTTTTGTCTAAGGAATGTAGAAATTATAAGATGGTCCTCACACTTCTTGGCTTAGCTTACATTTTATAATTCCTTAGAGAAGTCTAACAGCACCATATTGGAAAGGATCTACAAAATTGGATGGTTTTTACAGATCCATGGAACATCTTGGTCACACAAAAAACAGATCAGAACAAAACTCCCTTCTTGCATCTCTATACAGAGGCTTAACAATCACAGTTCGGCCTGTATGTAATTTCAGAAATGGACTCTATCTCTGAATTCTTTTAAAATGTCACAACTTTTTACATAGTTTAAGAAAGCCAAATAACAAAGCAATACAGATGAAGTATTCCAGGAACATTAATTTCTTGGAACTAGTAAGATTCCATATCATTAAATTGTGTTTTCATGTATGTAAGATGATTGACATCATACTATAACTATTTTATCTCCCCAGGCATTCAAAAGATGAAGGCAAATCTATTTCAGAATAAAATAAACCCAAATATATTAGTTCTGTCATCTACATCTTTAAATGAAAGTATGGGTCATCAAGCCTCAAGTGCTTGTATCAATTTAAATAAAATTCCCCTAAAGGCCTGTCATAGGTGCACCCACCCACAGCCCCAGTTTCACTAAACCATGGCAAGTTAGGGTTCTGTGCTTATATTCCTACTATCATTTTGTTCACTTGTAAAATAATCCTAGCCCAACGTATAATTCATTCACAAAAGTCATGCTTAACTCAAAAGTGCAAAGGGAACTTGAAGCATAAGCCTGCAGAAGATCTGGTTCTATTTCATACCTGGCTTTTACAGCAAACATGGAGGTTGTTATCCTCAAATTGAATGATTTCTCTGACAGATCCCATATCAAACTCTGTACTGATTTCCAGGCTGCCTTTGTCAGTCCTAGTTATATAAGAAGCACTATCTTCTAAATGAATCTCAGGTTTCACCTAGAGACTGGGGTTACCTGGCCTTGTTTAAGATGGATATGGGCGCTCCATGGATTTTTTTATTTTTCATTTTTTATTTTTTTGAGTTGGAGTCTTACTCTGTCGCCCAGACTGGAGTGCAGTGGCCGCTCCTGGCCACCGCAGCCTCACCTGCTGGGCTCCGGAGAGCCTTCTGCCTCAGCCTTCCAAGTAGCTGGAACGACAGGCGCGCGCTACCACGTCCGGCTAATTTCTGATTTATTGTAGAGATGAGGTCTCGCCAAGTTGCCCAGGCGGGTCTCGAACCCATGGGCTCAGGCAATCATTCACCTCAGCCTCCCAAAGGCACGGGATTACAGGCTGAGCGATTTTAAATGGTGGGTTTTCTATTCTGGGTCACATCTTAGTTCTGAAATGGTATAAAATAAGCCTCAACACTTAAGTAAGGTTTTACAATGATCTTCAGTACAAACCGGTGCAAAGGAAAAGGGAAAGTGAGAAGAACAAGACTTCCTTTCTGGAACAAAGTGGTGTGCTTATCTATGCATTCATCTAATTAATACTTAACTGGGCACTGTACCAGGTGTTGCAGAAAATGCTCTGAGCATAATCAATCAAATAAAAATAAACTGTTTTTTAAGTTAACAATTAAAATATACTTTATGTTCTTCATACAAGGTACAAATGATGTCTTATATGTCTTTGTGGTTCCAAATCATCCAACAAATCAGAGTTTAAGGCATCTAGTGAACCCTTAATGATATTTATAAACCAAATAAAAGATGCTCTAAGGATGCTACTGTACCTATTTAAATTGTTTTATGCAGCTAGTTCTGTTTGGTACCGTGATAGGTTCCTTAAGCTACTGAGGTTGGAGAAAAATCACTTAAACAGGTAAGTGACTATACTAGAAGGAAAGTCATGAGAAGACACATTAGTAGAAGATTTTTTAAAAAAAATTAATTTTAAATATGCGGGGTACAATTCAGGTTGAGTTATACAAATGTTCATTATGCAGATACCCTTGTTGATGAAGTGTGCCTCCTCCTCCCCTGGCAGCTTTCCACTACTGCCAATCCCTTTCTTACAGTATTGCAATTGTTGTTCAAGGTATGCTTATGAGTGAGAATGTGTGATACTCGGTTCTTTGTTTCTGTGATAGATCACTCAGTATTATAGGCTCTAAGTCCATCTAAGTTGCTGCGAAGTTCATAATTTTGTCCTTATTTATGACTGTGTAATATTCCATTGTGTATATTTACCACATTTAAAAAATCCAATCTTCTTTGTATGGGCAGCACAGTTGGTTCCATGTTTTTGCTATTGTAAATAATGCTGCAATAAACGTGTGTGCAGATATCTTTTCACAGAGTGATTTCAGTTCCTCTGGGGATATTCCCAGTAGTGGGATTGCATGGTTGTATGGGAGGTCGATTTTTAGATCTTTTAGGAATCACCACACTGTTTTCCACAGAGGCTGTACTAGTTTACACTCCCACCAACAGTGTAGAAGTGTTCCATTTTTTGCCACATCCTCTCCAGTATCTGTTGTTTTTTGAGTTATTGATGATGGGCATCTTGACTGGAGTTAGGTGGTATCTTAGTGTGGTTTTAATTTGCATTTCTTTGATGACTAGTGTGGCTGAGCATTTTTTTTCATGTATCTATAGGCTGCTTGTATGTCTTCTTTTCAGAAATGTCTATTTATATCTTTGCCTACTTTGTAATGCAGCTGTTTTTTTCTTTTCAGCTCGTTTGAGTTCCTTGTAGATCCTAGATGTTAAGCCTCTGTCAGATATACAGTTGGCAAATATTTTTTTCCAGTCTGTGGGCTGTCTCCCTGCTGTCTCAATGGTTTCTTTGGCTTTGTAGAAGCTTGTCTGTTTGACAAGGTTCCACTTATCTATCTTTTCTCTTATGGCATGGGCACTTGTGGTTTTGATCAGGAATTGGTTGCCAGTTCCAATTTCCATAAGGCTGTCTCCTTTGTTTTCTAAGGTTCTCATAGTTTGAGGTTTTGTGTTTAGGTCTGTGATCCATTTAGAGTTGATTTTTGTGTATGGTGATAGGTAGGAATCTAGTTTTAATTTTCTGCATGTGGTCAGCCAGTTTTCTCAGCATTACTTACTGAATAGGTTCTCCTCTTCCCAGTGGTTGATGGTGGAGGCTTTGTCAAAGATGAGATGGTTTAGAAATTGAGGTTTTGCTTCTGGAATCTCTATCCTATTCCATTGCTCTATATACCTCTTCTTGTACCAATACCAGGCTGTTTTGATTATTGCAGTTTTTTTTTGTTTTTTTTTTTTGAGTTGGAGTCTCACTCTGTCACCCAGACTGGAGTGCAGTGGCCGCTCCCAGCCACCGCAGCCTCGACCTGCTGGGCTCCGGTGATCCTTCCACCTCAGCCTTCCAAGTAGAAAGCTTAAAGTCTGGGAGTGTGACACCTCCTGCTTTTTTTTTTCCCCCCAATTGAGGGTTGTTTTGGCTATTCGTGATCATTTATGTTTCTATATGAATTCCTGTATTGTTGTTTCCAGGTCTGAGAAGAAAGCTGTTAGTAATTTAATGGGTATTGTGTTAAATATGTAGATTGCCTTGGGTATAATGGACAACTTAACAATGTTGATTCTTCCAATCCATGAGCATGGAATATTTTTCAATTTGTTTGTGTCATCTTTGATTTCTTTGTGAAGTGTTTTGTAGTTTTTGTTGTAAAGGTCTTTGACTTCTCTGGTTAGGAAGATGCCGCGGTATTTCATTTTTGTGTGTGGCTATTGTGAATGGGATTGTGCTTTTTATTTATTTTTATTTATTTATTTATTGTCCTCCCCATCCCCAGGATTGTGCTTTTTATTTGGGTTTCTGTTTGTTTATTGTTGGTGTATAGGAATGCAACTGACTTTTGCACATTTATTTTATACCCTGAGATTTTGCCAAAATCTTTTATCAGTGTAAGGAGGTTTTTGACAGCTTCTCTTGGGTTTTCAAGGTACAGAATCATGTCATCTGCAAAGAGGGATAACTTCCTCTTTTCCTATTTGCATACCCTTGAGTTCCTTCTCTTGTCTCATTGGTCTAGCTAGGACATCCAATACTATGTTGAACAGGAAGGATGAGAATGGGCATCCTTGTCTTTTTTTGGTTTTCAGGGAAAATGGTTCCAATTTCTGTCTGTTTAGCAGTATGTTGGCTGTGGGTTTCTCATAAATGGCTCTTACTATTTTGAGGTATGTTCCATGTATGCCTAGATATTCAAGGGTTTTTTTCAAGAAGGGGTATGGGATTTTATCGAAAGCTTTTTCTGTATCTAATGGTATAATCATAGGTTTTTGTCTTTACATCTCTTGATGTATTTAATTACATATATTGTCTTGCGGATGTTGAACCAGCCCTGCATCCTGGGGATGAAGCCTACTTGGTCGTGGTGGATGTTTTTGAGATGTGTTGCTGTGTCCAGTTTGCTAGAATCTTGTTGAGAATTTTAGCATCTTTGTTCAACAAGGAGATTGGTCTGTAATTCTTTCTCTGTTGGATCTCTACACAGTTTGGGTTTCAACGTGATGTTAGTTTCATAAAATGATTTGGGGAGAGTTCCATCTTTCTTGATTGCCTGGAATACTTTTGGTAGGATTGGTACCAGCTCCTCCTTGTATGTTTTGCAGAATTATACTGGAAAGCCATCTGGTCCAGGGATTTGTTTTGTAGGTACTTTTCTTATGACATAGTCAATTTCCTGGGTTGTTATTGATTTATTTAGGGTCTCGATTTCTTTTTGTTTCAACCTGGGTAGGTTGTGTATGTAAGAAAGTCCTCCATTTCATTTAGGTTTTCAAGTTTGTTTCCATACGGTATACATGGTAATCTCTGATAATCTTTTGTATTTCTTCAGGGTCAGTTGTGACTTAATATTTTGCATTTCTGATTGAGTTTATTTGAATTTTTTCTCTTTTTCTTGGTCAGTTTAGCTAGGGAGGAGTCCATCAATCTTGTTTATCCTTTCAAAAAAACAGCTTTTGTTTATGATTTTTTGTATTACATTTTTGTCTTCTATGTCCCAAATTTGGGATTTTATTTTGATGATCTGGATTCTTCTGCTGAAGTTAGGGTTTTGATGGTCTTGCTTTTCCAGCTTCCTAGGTGATTTGTTAGACTGTTAACTTGTGATCTTTCCATTTTTTTCATGTGTGTTCGTAGAGATATCAATTCCCCTCTTGGGACTGTTTTCATGGTATCCCAGAGATTTTGGTAAGATATTTCTTTGTTTTCATTTATTTCCAGGTATCTTTTTAAAAAATTTTTTATTTATTTACTTTTTTTGAGTTAGAGTCTCACTTGGTCGCCCAGACTGGAGTGCAGTGGTCGCTCCTGGCCACCGCAGCCTTGCCTGCTGGGCTCCAGCGATCCTTCCACCTCAGCCTTCCAAGTAGCCGGAATTACAGGCATGTGCTACCATGCCCAGCTGATTTTCTGATTTATTGTAGAGATGAGGTCTCGCTGCCCAGGCGGGTCTCAAGCCCGCGGGCTCAGGCAATCCATTCACCTCAGCCTCCCAAAGGCACGGGATTACAGGCTGAGCCACCAAGCCTGGCTTCCAGGTATCTTTTAAACTCTGCTTTGATTTTTGAGTTGACCCAGGAGTTGTTTAGCATCATGCTGGTTAGTGTCCATGTCTTTGTGGGTTTTGAGGGAACTTTGTTTGTGTTGATATTTATTTTTATTCTACTGTCGTCTGAGAAGGTGCATGGCAGAATTTCAATCTTATGGAATTTGTTTATGCTTGATTTATGGCCAAGGATGTGGTAGATCTTAGAGTGCGCTTCATGTGGTGATGAGTAGAATGTATATTCCATGGTTGTTGGGTGGAATAATGTGTAGGTATCAATTAAATCCATTTGGTCAAGCATCATGTTGAGGTTCTGGATCTCCTTGTTGACATTTGTCTTGATGATCTGTCTAGGGTTGCTAGTGGGGTGTTTAAGTCCTAAGCTATGATAGTGTTAGAGTCAATATTTTAAAAAAATTTACCTAGAAGCTGCTTTATGGAAATTGGTGCTCCTATGTTGAACAGTCATGAGCAAGCAGAGAAAAGGAGCTTGCCAAATTCTGCCTTAGAGTCCCAAATTAAAATCTCCCTTCTTATGCCCAGGCATTCCTACCATACCTAGAAGAAATGTCAGATGATCTCAGTCAATACTGGTTTACAATTAGAGCTCCTCTATAAAAGGTAGACAATGACCTTGCTGCCTTGTCTCATTCCTTTTCTCCTATTCATCAAATATGTTTGTCAGGTGGATGGGAACAGGTTGAGGTGGCACTTTTGTTCTTTTTTAAAGCTCTGTTCAGTGCTAATTGTATAGAGTGAGGAGGCAAATATTCTGGACAAATCTGAGGCTCCAGTGGCAAAGGAAGATGTTGGGAAGAGTAAAAGAGGAAGTGAATTTACTTGAGACACAGAGAGAAATAGAAACATCTTTTTAGCCTGTAATATGCTGTTTCTTTTCTTAGGCATTTAATGGTTTCTTCTAGGCCTATGGGATCTGAGCAATTAGGAAGGATTTTATTAGCTTAAAGAAGAACTCAGGAAAGTGCTAATGTGACCATTTTTTCTCACGCCCATCAGCTAGTAAATTAGCAGGCTCTCACTTTATTTCCAACCCACTTGTTTGTTTGTTTAACCTTACCTATTATTAGAAGATCTGAGCCCAACATTAAGTTTTTAAAACCTAACAATTTGGCTTAAGGGTGAACATAAGTACTTTATTATCAGTAAAATTTATTTTAATGTGAGAAGCCATTGAGAAGCAATTCGGAAAGGAAGCAAGTTGGAAAAGAAAGCATCCCAAGGAAGAGTGGGATGGCATAATGTTGCCATTGACCCCTCTGATTTCAGTCAGAAAGGGGCCTTCTCAGTAGTTGACCATAGCACACGCATTTTCTCCCTTGTCTACTGTATGTGCCCATTCCCAGGCATGTTACATACTGGTATTTACAGTATAGTCAGATAGGGTCACACTACTTAGGCAACTTAACCAGAGACTCAAACAATTAAAATGACTTCTAAAGACTTATTCCTGATCTCTGGCTGTCATTCTATAAATTATGTTACCAGTGGTGAAAACAAGGCAGCAATTGGTCAGAATTTGTATAAGTTTGTCCATTAAAATTTCTGACTTAGAGCTTATTGGCTCCCAAGCAGCTATCACAGACATACAGAAAACTTACCAACAAAGTGTCAGATGAAAAACAAAATAAAATAAAGCAACTCTTTTGAGTCTTTCAAATAATTATCCAGCAACATTACTTTTTTCAGGCATAGTTCATTTATTGCTTAGGAATTTCTTTTGCAGCATACAAGTGCATTAAAGCACAAGCACCTGGAGGTGTTTGTGATGGGGCTGAGAAGCTAACATAAAAAAATGTCAACAGCAAAAATACGTAAGTAACATCTGGTGGAAAAAACAAAGCTTACACTCTACCTGGGTGCTCTTTGGAGCCTCAGGAGGCTGTGTGGGACTACTGAAAAACCCATCCTTTATCCTACAGCACTTCTCTTGTGACCTTCAGGATACCTGGCTCACAAAAGACTAATAACAAGGGGGACTGTGTTGGGAGCTGGCCATGGAGGCCCATTGAGCATTAGGGATCAGGGAGGGCCGTGGACCCCGAGACCACTAGGATGTGTTCGGGAGCTGTTGACCCCATTCCCTTCTCCCTTTTTCTATTTGGCACACTTAGCCAAAAGGAATTCTGCTGACCTAAGCTGAAGGCTCTGTGACTGTGACAGGCATGGCTAACTCTAGAAACTAATTGTTCCTGTTTCCCATGAACTGCAGTTTCGGCTTAGGTATTAGATATAATTCAAACTCAGGTCACATTTGGGAGCCTTTAATACGGTACAAGCTTCTTTATAAGATTTAAAAGTATATTTGTAGAATTAGTACATACATATGGAGAGCTGTTTTCAGCTTTAGATGGTATAGATGATTATCTAGAGTTACCAGAAATGGCCCAGCACGAACTTTGGACTGGGCCACATTCCTAAGGGCCCAGCGTGTACTTTGGACTGGGCTGCATTCTTTTAAACTAGTTTTAGCTACAGTTAGTGTAGGGTTTTTCTACTTATTATAGAAATTGAATTTATTTTACTCATAGAAAGTATTGTAGAATAGGTCATGCTAACGTCAGGGAATTATGTCAGTTTAGGCATGATCAAACATGATATTTTGAGGTTTAATAAGAATGTAGCTAACTATAGAAATTTCATTGTTCCCATTTTCTGCTATTGTGGTTTTGGCCTTAGTACAATTTGCAGTTTATATTTGGGTTTTATTTTTAGAAGCTTTATTGCTGATGGCCAGCTTTATATATTAGGATTAGGAATTAGAAACTTTTATAGAAATTAAGATAGATATCTAGGATTTTAGAATAGCCATTTTGTTAAGAGATTGTAATCAATTGTTCCTAGAAATGGCCCAGCATGATTTTTGGACTGGGCCACATTCTTTAGGAACTGGTTTGAGCTATAATTAAGAGTTCTT
>NW_007052966.1:250807-303061 GCF_000164805.1 Carlito syrichta
CCCCTCATCCACCTGGCTTTGTGTTCACGTGAAAGTCTTGTGATTTAACCTGTGAAAATTTGGGATAAAAGGCTTACGGTTTGTCCCATTAAACAGTTTCTGCACTAGACAGAGTTCAGTCTCTTTCTTTCTCCCCCCTTTCTTTCTTTCTCTTTATATCTATCCCTCCATCTTTCTTTCTTTTAATATTTATCCCTCCAGTTTAATCGCCGATGCCATCTTTCCTACCAGGGACCCCCAATATCTGCAGGGGCTGGCCCCCCACAGGGCTGAGTGCTTTGGATGTGGTCACAAGCTACATGAATAAGCTGGGATTCTCTTGAAAGAGCAAGGGGGAGAAGAAATACTGGAGGTGGGGAGCATTGTCTCCTCCTTCACAGATAGTTTTGAATTTCTATTGCACATTAAAGTTCAACCCCATGATCGCAAAATTAGTGTTTTTATATTTAATAAACATAATTTTCCACTGAAACTTGGGCAGGTTTTTAAAATCCTCAGAAGGCATTTTCAGAGTAAAGACTACTTCTGTCACTTACTAGCTTGTGACGCAGGGTAAGTGATTTAATCTATCTGACTCCAGGTCCTCTGATGCATAATTCTGGTGTTCATCAAAGGCATTCTGCTGTGTGTAGCTTCGGAGGTTTGTTCTATTTCTTCCCTAATTTGTTGGGAATAAAAGCCCTGCCTAAGAATATGACACGGGAGAAGTTAAAAAAATTAACTCATTTGTTGGTTCCTTGCCTTGAAAAGTATAGAGATCTCAGAAATGTGTCTTGAATTTTGGGATAAAATGATTTGGAGTTTTGCTTGTTGTTGAGAAAGGCTAAATAGTGCCCAAGACAGGAGCACAGAAGAGAAGATTGATAGTGCAGCTAACTTAATCTGCTTAATAAAGTTGCTGGTATCTGGAAGTTGCCTCCTGTTTTCCCTAGAAAAAAGAGATTTTATAGGAGCCCAAAATATTCAAAGAGGTGGGATAAATAAAGAGTCTTGATAATGAAGAGGAGATCATTACCCAGGAGATCATCCAGGCTAGGATCCAGGGATTGCTGGGCAGAAGCCTCAGATGTAAGGTTTACACTTTTTGGGGTGGTTTGGGTCTAAAAACTCAGAACCTGCTTAGCAGCAACAAAATCCAGATGTCAATATTTCTATTCCTATATGATTCTATCACTTCTACTCCAATAATAGATGAGAAAAAACACCAAAAGCATGAATTTTCATTTCAACAATTTGTAAATCATCGTATCTTAGGTAGGTCTACCCTGGTACTTGGAGCAACTTCCTTCTGCAAAATACTCAACTTGCAAAGAGAGGACAAGACAGTGTTTATCAGACCTACACAGAAGGGCCCCTGACACATTTAATATGCAAACATGAGATTCACGCTAAGTTTGAAGGCAACTTTGATTCATTTCTATATCCTTAGCTCTAATACAGTTCTCATTGGCAACTGTTTGGAGAAGTGGGAGCTACTCAAAGGTTCTGTGACTGAAGTGATAGCAGCAAAACAAGGCCACGCAGTTCTTGGAAGAACTCCTAAACAGGAAAGTAAAAGGGAGGCCAGTGAAAAATACTCTGTGAAAAGAAAATCAAGGGGCTTTAAGAAAATCAAGGCATGCCATTCATATCTAAGTTGCTTCAACTTCTGTGGTGGGCCACAGTTTTTCTTTGTCACACTGATATTTTTTGTAAAAGTATGTTATAAAGCATTTTTGTGTTAGTGTACTTTGGAGAACAAAGAAGGAATGGGTGTCCATGCAAGGGGCAAAGTTGAGATGAGAGAGAATTCTGTTATGGGGTCACAATGGTGCACAGGATGAAGTATGCGTGTGTATGTGGGGGGGGGATTAGGTAGACAAGAGAGACCAGGAAAACACAGCATACAAAATATTAAAAATGTCATGAACCTTCCATAGGACATAGGTTCACATCTATGCCCTTCCATAGGACATAGATTCATGTCCATGCCATTCCACAGGACACAATTTATGTCTGTGCCCTTCTATAAGATGTAGGTTCATGTTTGTGCACTTCTTTAGGACACTGGTTCACACCTATGCCCTTTCATAAGAGATAGGTTTACATTTGTGTTCTCCCATAGCACATGGGCTTACATCCATGCTCTTCCAAAGTACATAGGCTAATGTCTGTGCTTTTCCATAGGACACAGTTTCATGTCTATGCTCTCCCATGGGACATAGGTTCATGTCTGTGCCTTTTTATGGGACATAGGTTCACATCTACACTCTTTCATAGAACCAAGTTTCACACCTGTGCTCATCCGGAACACATAGGTTCACATCCATGCTCTTCCGTAGGACATAGGTTCATGTCTATGCCCTTCCATTGGACATAAACACAGGTCTATATTCTTCCGTGGGACAAAGGTTCACATCTGTGCCCTTCCATTGGACATAGATTCACATATACACTCTTCTGTAGGACACAGGTTCACATCTACACTCTTCCGTAGGACATAGATTCACACCTATACTCTTTGATAGGACATAGGTTCACTTCTAAACTCTTCCACTGGATATTGGATCATGTCTGCACTTTTGCATAGGATATAGGTTCACATCCATGCTCTTCCAGAGGACACTGGTTCACATCTGCACTCTTCCATAGGACATAGGTTCACATTATACCCTTCCATTGGACACAGGTTCATGTCTATGCTTTTTCATAGGATATAGGTTCACATTCATGCTCTTCCATAGGACATAGATTTTACATCTATTGCTCTTCCATAGGATATACGTTCACATGTATACCCTTCCACTGGACATAGGTTCACATCTGTGCCCTTCCAGAGGACACTGGTTTACGTTTACACTCTTACATAGGACATAGGTTCACATCTACACCCTTCCATTAGACATAGGTTCATGTCTGTGCTCTTCCATAGAATACAGGCTCATATCTACAGTCTTCCACAGGACATAGTTTCATGTCTATGCTTCCAGTTGACCCTATACAACTGGAAGACTTGTGGATATTTGGGCTGTGTGGAGATGATAACATCATGTGCCCCTTATAGGGTGGCTTTAAGTGATTAAGTGAGAAAATGTATCTAGAGAATTTTGCAGTTGTCCAGCACACTTTAAATATGATCAATAAGTGACAAACATAAAACTTATGATGGGAACACATCTAGTAGTAGAAACATAAGGAGCTATCTCTATTATTTATTCTAAAATCCCAGTGAAAACAATAAAATAGAGTCACACATTTGTTTCTCATTACAAATGAATGTAAACCCTCTTAAAATGCCAAAAGTTAAAAAAAAAAGACTATGGAAAACATCTCAGGGAAGAGTGGGATGGCATAACATTGCCATTGACCCCTCTGATTTCAGTCAGAAAGGGTCCTTCTCACTAGTTGACCATAGCATATGCATTCTCTCCCTTGTCTACTGTATGTGCCCATTCCTAGACATGTTACATACTGGGATTTACAGTATAGTCAGATAGAGTTGGACTACCTAGGCAATTTAACCAGAGAATCAAACAATTAAAATGACTTCTAAATACTTATTCCTGATCTCTGACTGTCACTCTATAAACTATGTTACCAGTGGTGAGAACAAGGCAGCAACTGGGCAGGATTTATATAAATTTGCCCTTTATAATTTCTGACTTAGGACTTATCGGCTTCCAAGCAGCTAACACAGATATACAGAAAACCTACCAACAAAGTGTCAGATGAAAAAAAAAAATGAAATAAAATAACTCTTTTAAGTCTTCCAAATAATTATCCAGCAAAATTATTTTTTTTCAGGAATATTCATTTATTTCTTAGGAACTTGTCTTTGCAGCATACAAGTGCATTAAAGCATTTCGTGCCTGGAGCCCTTGACCAACCAGAAATTAAGTTACCCTAAGTCTTCTTCTGTGGAGACTCAATTGGAGTAATTGCTGAATCATTTATTCTATTAATATTTGTTAAGATTCTGTCACATGTCAGACACTCTGGCCTAAGAGGAAAATATGATAATTACTATAAGGCATCTATGGTCCCCAAGAAGCTTCCTGTCAAAAGCAAGACAGAGATGTAAACAGACACCTGAACATGAAATGAGATACTCTATGGGCAAAAGACTAGTAAGTCATAGGGGACTATACTCAATTATAGAAGAGATCAAGTGAGTCTTTTTTTAATTAATTAAGAAGATGATCAGCATTTGAAAAGATGTCAATGATAATTAATTAGGCTCTAGCAGGTTGCCATGGTTAAGGACTACATGA
Source organism: Carlito syrichta (assembly GCF_000164805.1). Classification (NCBI taxonomy): domain Eukaryota; kingdom Metazoa; phylum Chordata; class Mammalia; order Primates; family Tarsiidae; genus Carlito; species Carlito syrichta. Next base: position 255,058 of record NW_007052966.1, read on the forward strand.
AATAATTTAATTGAGACAATAAATGATCATGTCAGTGCCTGTGTGAGGGTTACTGTGTTGAAAGATGCAGAGTTTCTAATTAATGGGTCTTCCTGGTGTGCTTCACAACGACCACTCCAGGAAGAGGATGCAGCAGAATCTGACCCTCAGACCAAACAACTATAGTACATCAGGACTCACCTGAGTCCTCAGACTCTTTTCATTCAGATGAAATTAGAGTAAAACAAACTTGTGAGTCCTGATCTGTAGAATGCTGGGATGAAAACATTGGAAGGGTACCTGATCTCAAATCAGGCAAAGTGGGGACGAAAGGGAGGCCCAAGCCTCCCTTTTACCTTAGGATGTTCACTTGTATAACTAATCCTGAATTGCACCCCACATCTTTAAAATAAAAAATATTTTTAAGAAAGAAAGAAAAGAAAATGTTATTGGTCTGGACAGCTTCATCAGGCAAAAGACCACCTGCTCCAGACTTTGATCTGGCCTTGCAGACAGAACCGGCTGACCTCATGGCATGCCTCACAGCATATCCTGTCACCTGGTCTACTAGGTAGGAAAATTGAGGGGATGGGTGTTGTGGGGTTCTCAGGATTGTTCCTTGAAAAGTCTTAGAGACCTTGAAACAATCATATAATATCCTGAATAATATCTGTCTACTCCAAGGTAGGAAAAATAACATATAAATCTCAATTGAGATCCTTTTTCTCAAGAAAAAAATATATGTATACATATATATATCTATATTGTATATATATGTGTGTGTGTATATATATATACACATACAAACATACACACACACACACACACACACACACACACACATATATCTCTAAATAAAAAATGAAAAGAAAATCCTTTTCTTTGTCTGCAAAAAATAAACAAAGTTGAAGTGGGATTTCAGCCTTAGCCAAGGTCTGAACTGGATTCAATAAGGACAGAAGTTGCATCTGTATTTAAATTTTCCAGGGAAGCAACATTTGCCAAAGGAAGAGTAATGAGAAGAGTCAGAACATGTCTCTCTTTGTGGCAAGAGTGCTGGCCCAGCAGAGTCTGCAGAGACTTGAGTCCCTAAATCATGAGTTAAATGGCATTGGTAGCAGGGCCCAGTGTCATCCATCATTTAGGGACTGAAGAGTCCCACCCTCAGGTAGAAGATCCACAGCAACCTTTGAAGGAAGTATGGAAAATGCAGCTGGCCTGCCTCAGACATCCCTCTCGCCGCTGCTGAGGTGAGCAAGGGGGTCTGGCCTCTGCAGAGTGGGCTACATCCCAAAGTGGGCCGACCCTAGCTGGTCTTGGGGCTGATGCTGATTGGGGTTTTATAGAGTTCGACTGCAACATGAGGGAGTGAGCAACTAACTCTAATTTGGAAAATCCAGAGAGAATTTATTTTATACCAAGCCATAAAGGATGAATGAGAATTTCTGAAGCAGAGAAGAGTTGAAGTAAACCATTTTCAAAAAAAGAGCACAGCAGTAGAGACACAAAGCTACCAAAGAACCAGGGATATGGCCAGGGACATTCTAGTGAAAGTAATGGTCCAGTGAGGCAAGGGTGGGTATGCGAGGAGATGAGAAAACTTAGAAGTCACACTGACCAGGAATGCCCTAGATTTTCTAAAGCCACCTTTCAAAAAGCAATTTAATTTCTTTGATTTATAGTTTCCTAGTTTCTATAGTAAAGGTAAACATTCCTACCTCCCTGGGTTTTAGTGAAGGTGGAAATGAAGTGACAGCAGTATTTAATGTAGCTACTGTTATTGCTTCTGTATCTGTTGCTATTATTGCTTCTGCTATCACTGGCACAAAACATTTTTGAATTTTTTCTGTAGATACTATGGAAAACTCCAGTAGGAAACTTTTGAAGAAAGTTATGCAAATGATAGTCTTAGCTCAGATACCAGAAATGTGGAAATGCATTAAAACGAGACAGACAACACAGATAGGCTGCTGTTGAAAGTGTTTGAGCAAATGGAAGTGATGGTATGAACAGGTTTCACTGCATGAATATAGTCCAAGACAAAATCTGCCTCCTGATGCCAGATAATGGAGGTTCTCTTCTCCTGAAAAAAGGTGGAATCTTGAACAACACAACAAAAAAGAGAAAAAATAAACTGGTGGTTTATATAAATGTGTGCTATAATTACACTTTCTTTCTGAAGGGCTTTATTAAAGCACGGTGATAATGCTCTTCAATGTGCATTTTATGTAATGACTTCAAATGATCACTACTATTATCTCCAAATATTCACAGAGCTATGGAAGAACATTTTCACTCTTTTGAAACCTATCCTTTCTGGACATATCCCTGAAGTGACTGCTGGCCAATGGATACAGGCTGAGGCACCAAATGACCCCTAGGAAGGGTTCTTCTTCTCTCGATTTGATTGAAAAATGTGGTCTCCCAAAAGCAGTGGAAATTCTCAAACCATTTTAAAACTTAATTTCTCCCTCTACCTAACCCCATAAGCTTTATATAAAAAAAAACCCATCTGGTTTTTCAAAATACAAAAGAGAAGAGGATAAAGTACATATGGAAATCAAGTTACTTTGAGCCCTATGCACTAACTCCAATTTTATCTTCTAAAACATATACTTTCCCTGTATCAGTCAGCCAGCTGATATTTTCCTACATTCAAAGGAAGCAATTTTCTTCAATTTTACAGTCTCTCTAGTACTGCATCCTAGAGACACAGAGGGCTCTCTGCTAACAAGTGGCGGGATTAATGAAAATGAGCGTAAACAAACACAGACAGCGGAGAGATGCTCCTGCCAGCCACATGGTCTAGCACCACATTCAGACTAAAGTTGAACACGCTGCAGGGAGGAGGCAGGAGCCGGGACAGGCTGTGAGGCCAGGCTCCGCCTAGAGAGAGCAGACAAGCTAATTAGACCAGGCAAGCAGCCTCTGCCAATCAGCCCCAGGCCTGCCTGCATCCTAGCGATACTGGAGAAGAGAGGAAGAGCATGGGCCCCTTGAAGGATGCAGGTGTCCTCAGTTTGCTCAGAGCACCGGGCATGGGGTTTATCAAATCATTTCCGAGGTTCAGTTGCTTTCGTAAAAGGCAAATCTGCAAAGGCAAATATGCTTGTTGAGAGTGTGTGTCACCTAGTGGGCTTACCGGGTGCTGTGGCCTCAGCCATCTGAGCAGAGTAACTGGTTCCATTCATACTGAGACTTTTTTTGTTGTTCATACGTACAGTGAGGAGAAGGCAGAAAGTTGTGTATATATAAACACCTTTCACCCTCTTTCTGTAATTAATCTTTCTCATTATAGTATGAAGCAGGGTTAATAAGACGGTATTTACCATATATATTAGCCTGGTTAGGGGTGTTAAGGTAAGTTGAAATGGAGACCAGGCCTAAAAATCTCGGAGCAGATAAAGCTAACTGGCCTCATAAGTGACCTAAACTTTCTGTGATTTGCAAACATAAATGACACTTAACTTGAGCTATTTTTCATAAATGCCTATTTTTTAATTATAAAGATGTGGGGTACATTTCAGGGTTAGGTATACAAATGTTGATTATGCAGGTACCCTTGTTGATGAGGTTTGTCCCTTCTTCCCCTAGCAGTTTCCCTCAAATGCCAATCCCACCCCGCCCCAGTTTCCAACTAGGGATTCCTAGTTTGCCAATCCCTTTCTTATAGTATTATAATATAGTATTATAATAAAAAAGGTCTGCTTATAAGTGAAAACATATGGTACTCTGTTCTTTGTTTCTGTGATAGACCACTGAATATGATTGACTCTAAATCCATCCAAGTTGCTGCAAAGTCCATATGTTTGCCCTTCTTTGTGGTTACATAATATTCCATTGTGTAATAATATTCCACTTTTTTTTTACCCTGTCCAGCTTCGATGGGCAACATGGTTGGTTCCACGTTTTTGCTATTGTGAATAGAGCTGCAACAAATATATGTGTGCAGGTATCCTCTTTGTAGAATGATTTGAGTTCATCCAGATATATTCCCAATAAGGGAATTGCTGGGTCCAAAGGAAGGTCAATTTCTAGTTCTTTCAGAAACTGCCACACTGTCTTCCAAAGAGGTTGCACTAGTTTGCATTCCCACCAGCACCGATAAATGCCTACATTAAAGAAAAATGCAACTCAAGGCTAACCAATCAGAAGCTGCCAACTAACTTATATAACTAAGGATTTGCCAACAGACTAGACAAAATAAGGCAACAGTAAAGCTGTAACCTATGAAATATTTGCTTTACTTCTGTGTTTGCTTTATAGAAGGATTCCCCTTGGTGGAACTTCAGAACCACTTCTGGTGTGGAGCTGTCCAGTTCCTAAATCGTTGTTTGCTCAAATACTCTTTAAGATTCTATTAAGCCTCAGTTTACTTTTTAACAGGGGCAAACACAAAATCTCAGTATAACTTAGATGATCTGAATGACTTGAAGAAAACCTGTTCCTGGGTGGTAAGGCAGGAAGCAATGTGTGGCTACCATGAGGCAATATCTCATTTACATCTGCCATTACAAAAGTTACAGAGCGCTGACTTCTCTCTAGTGTCATCATTGGTATGGCACACTCCTGCCTTCTTGACCACACCCCCTTGGACCTCTTCCAGGCTCTGCCTGCCCTCTCCTTCTGAGAGGCTCTGGGTACACCTTAATGTCCCATGTTTTCCACTGTCCTCCAAGGGACTGACCTCTTACCTGGTTTCATCCCCATTTCTCAATAACCAAACGAACATTTCCACTTAGTTATCTTTCATAGACTTTGACTCTGAACTCATTATCCAGACACAGAAACCGACCCCCTGTCAATAGAAACACCATTCTAGTTTCCCAGGCTTGAAATCCACAAGTCACTCTTGGTCATATTGTCTTCCCCAGTTCTCCATTTCTACTCAGCTACCACATTCTACTGAGTTATCATACACAGTGGCTTTTTATATGTGTCTTATCCTTTCCATTCACAGCCTAAATTTTCAGTATCAGGACACTGATAAAATTAAGGCACATTAAAACAATGAAATATTACTGAGATGTTAAAATAATAATGAAAATGAATATTTATTGTGATGTAAATATGTTTATGATATGGGCTCTAAGGATTTTCCTACCTAATACACTTAGTTTCATTTCACATTTTACATTATCCTAAAGGATATATATGGAGATCTAGTAGATGCTGTTTTTATTGGAGGGGTGGCAGGTGATTTATAGTATCTTTTGAAATTGTGTTCTCCTCTAATTTATTTTTTTAACATATTTTTTATTTTAAAATTGTGGGGTACAGTTAAGGGTTAGGTATACAAATATGCTTTGTGCAGGTACCCTTGTTGATGAGGTGTGCCCCCCTGTCCCCAGACAGATATCGACTACCGTTAATTCCACCTTCCTTCCCCTCCCTGCCACCCCCATAGTTTCCCGCCATTGTCAGTCCTTTTCTTATAGTATTACAATAGTCTTTCAAGATCCACTTATGAGTGAGAACATGTGATACTCAGATCTTTGTTTCTGTGAGAGATCACTCAGTATTACAAACTCCAATTCCATCCAGGTTGCTGCGAAATTCACGATTTTGTTCTTTTTGATGGCTGCATAATATTCCATTGTGTATATGTACCACATTTTAAAATCCAGTCCTCTTTTGATGGACTGCATAATTTACTATAATAAATACATAATATACATATGATAAATGCATAATACATTTAATAAAAGTAGTTGATACAATATATAGGCCTAAGCTTCTTGCACCGTGATGTTCCGCTCTTCTAAAACTTTCAGTGCTGATAGATCAGACCCAACTTCTCAGTTTCTCTAAATTCTCCTCCATGCCCACTTGCCTCTCCTCATCTTCTAAAAGCCTGCAAAATCTGGTCCCAGCTTCCACTGTGACCTCATCTGGCTCTACACTGTTTGTGAATAGGCCAAGCAGCCCTCTTCATCAGAGCCTTCATATTTGTTGTTCCATGTGCGTGGAATATTTTCTTCCAGAGCGCTTACTTGTATGATTCTCAAGTTCCTGTCTGCTCAAAACCACTTCCTCAGAAAAAACATTTTCCCCCCAACCATTCTATGTGAAACAGCATGCCCATTCTTTTCTTTATCTTTAAAACTAGGCTGGTTTAAGTATCAAATGAGAAAATTTTCAGGAAGTACTAGTAAATGGTCACATAGCAGGGACTTTGCTGGTGCTGGGGATACAGTGGAATTTACACATGGATTTTACACATGGAAAGACAGATGTTGAATAAATAATTATGTTTAACATATGTAATGAGGATAAGTCCAGGATATACGAGCCTAAACCAAGAAGAGTCAGTGCAGTGCAGAGAAGCCTGCTTGGGGAGTGAGAATTAGGGAGCAGCTTAAAGGGAGAAGATGATGTGTAAGGGTAGCAACTAGGAGAGATGATAGCTGGGCAAAGAGAAGAGGGGGGATGTTCTGGAAAGAGGGAATGCCCTGTGGAAGAACCATTTTAAGGAAAAAGAAGGAAGATGGATTTTTGAAACCATCAAAAGAAGCCCAAGTAGATTAAGGTTTAGAGCAAATTGGGGAGACTGCCAACAGGTGAAACAAGAAAGTAAACAGATTCTTGGAGAGTCCAAGAAATGGAGAGTGTGGTGGGCTAGGACTGGTGCCTCATCCTAAGAGTGGTGGGCAGTAGGGGGAAGTTTTATGATGGAGAGGCTGGGGTGGATGATGTAGTTCTGGGCATGAGAACTTAGGTGTCCAGAGACATAGTGAGGGTCTTGTGAATTAGCCAGTGAGGCACACACACATAAACACCCCGCCTGCTCAGAAGAGCATATAAACTAGAGATAGGGTACCAAAACCTATCATCATATAGATGGTAGCTAATGTCACGGGAATGAATTATTTCCCCAAGGGAAAAGCACAGTGAGAGAAATGAGAAACCAGAGGAATTTAGACATTTAAAGTTGGAAACATAAAAATCCCACCCCAGTTGCTCAAGTGATAACCCTTCTCCGTGCACCTGAGCCATTATCCAAGGGCCCAAGCAGAGACTTTGTCTGGTACTACTGTGCCAGGTTTGTGTTCTGCTCCCTATGCTTCTGAGTGGACTGCTGCCACAAGGAAGTCACATGCCTCAATGTCACAGGGAAGCCAGGATGAGCATTGCATGTTCTGAAGGTGGAGCTGGCAGGATTTCTTGATGGATTAGATATGGAGTGTAAGAGGAAAAAGCAAAATAAAGGATGACTTCAACGTTCTTAGCTTATTCTGCCAGAAGAATGAATTTCTCATCAACTGACATCAGGAGACTGTAGATAGGGCAGATTTGGGGTTGTTTGGTTTTGATTTTGGCGGCTGGTGGAGGGGTGGGGTGGTGGTGAATAAAAAAACTCAGCCTTGGAGATATTCAGGCTAAAGTTGTGATATCGTCTGAGAAGTGTGTGATAAGTCTGGTCTGGAAACATACATTACGAGTCATCAACGTACAGAAGATATTTAAAATCATGAGACTAGATGAAAGCACCAAGGGAAGGTATACAGATATAAAAAGGGGAGGACCAAAGACCAAGCCCTGGGGTTCACCAACATTGTAAGTCAGGGAACAAAGGAAAAATCAGCAGAGACGTGAGAAGGAGCTGCTCATAGGTGGAGATAAAACCAGGAGGACATGATGGCCTATGAGCCAAGCAAAATAAAAGTTTATTCTGGGTGAAGGAGTAATCACTTGTAGCAAATGTTACTGACAGGTAAAATAAGATGAGGTCTGAGAAATGACCATTGCATTTAGCAACCTGGAGGTCATCCATGACTCTGACAAGAGGAGTTTCAGAGAGTGCTGGGGGTGGCAGCCTAACTAGGGTGAACTTGGAGAAAAGGGTAGAAGAGTAATTGGGGTGTCATGGACAGACGACTGCTTCAAGCTGCAAAGGCAAACAGAGAAATCAAGCAGAACCTGGCAAGGACTGCAGACAAGGTAAGTCGTTTGTGCTTGAAGTGAGAGAAACAAGAGCATATTTGTTTCATGACAAGAATGCTCTAATACAGAGCAAAAAAAAGAGAACATTTAGTGAGAAAGGAGAGATTTGCTGCAATTATCCCTCAAGAAAGTGAAGCAAGTTCACTTGTGCTTCATTTAGGCTGAGCACAGAAAGGAGACAGGTCACCTGTGGTTGCAGGTGAGGGTGAGGGCAGGGCACTGGGCAGTATAGACACCAGTCTATGTGATGGTGGGAGTGTTCATAAACTCTCTTCTGGTAGGTTCAGTTGAGAAAGGGGGATGGGGAGGAAGATTGAAGAGAGAGAATAAGGTTTGACACCGTGTATCATCTAGGTATGAAAGAGAGTAAATGGGCTAGGAGAGCCCAGGATGACTGATCCATGTAAACAACCGTAACCAAAAGACCCCATCACGGCAGCTATCCCTTGGCATGGAATCCCAGAACAACACAAAAAAGTGTCCCAAAAAGTTGAGAAATGCAGTGTGGTTATTATAACAGGTATATGAATTTCCTCAAGGGAGCACATATGCGGAGAGACTGTTACGGACACTTTCAGGAAGAGTATGCCTCCTTGAGAGGGAGCTCAGAGTGAGTCTTTCTATTATTTTAAATACCTCATTAGGTTTGTCCCAGTGGTTGTAACAAACAAGGTGAGAAGTCTCCAAGGTTTTAGCATATTAGGGAATTTAAAGGCTATTATATCAGAAAAGGTAGATTAAAAAATTAAGTCTACAGTATAAACATAGGGGAAGGGAAACTTAACTCTAACCCAACACATTTCCTCCTGATAAATAAAGTGTATTAGTTCTAGACTATTGACTCCAATATTAAATCCAAGGTACATTTTTTAACATTAGTGGTTAATAATGCAAACAAAAAAAAAATCAAGTATCTTTCTGTGTAGGGAATTACACCATTTTTCTTTATCACTTGAGTATTTTGTTATTTTGACACAGGCATTATGGGGATAAGGATTCTAGAACAGAAAATTTAAAGGATGGCAATAATTCTGAAATATGCAAAACCTACACTCTTGGTTAAAACACACAATGTAGCTAGTGAGGTCGTAAAAGAAATTGGTAGGAGACAGGAGACCTGGATTCTGTCCAGTATAGTTTAATTTATTTAAAAAAACAGAGAAACCTAGGTTTAAGTCTGAATTTTGCTACTTACTATGTGATATTGAGAAAGTTATTTAAACACTCAAAGTCTCAGTTTTCTCATCTGTAAAATGTGAAAATGGTATGACTACCATTATTAAATGTATTAGTAAATATAAAGCACTCAGCCTAGAGTTGAAGATATAGTAAACATCCTGCTGCTGCTACTGACGATGATGAGATGATGATGATGATGGTAACAAGGAAGAGGAGGGGAAGAATAAGCCTGTGCTGACAGCAGTGTGGTGGTAGATGATGGGGGTGTGTGATGACATCTATGTCTACCACTAAGAAACAGTTCTAAGGCAAATTCCTCATCTTCTCTGGGCCCAGTAATCTGCCTGCTACATTAAGGGTACTCAACAAACTCTTACTGAATGAATGAATGTTTTAATAATTTCTAAAGCTCATCCAGCTACACCACATGAGATAATTCTATGACTTTGCAGTAATCTTTTCCTGGCTCTTAACACTTAGGCTTGTGGTATACCAACAAAAATAAGTGAATTTTCTATGACATCTGTCAAAAACCAATTATGAAGGCTCAGTTAATCATTGCAGTTACTTCATTCACTTGAAGCTATTACATCTTTAGGGAGTAGGAAGAAAAAGAATGATCAGAAAGAGGAATAAGTAAAAGAAAAGTAGGAGGAAGCTGAGAGCAGTGTTTGGGGAACGAATGGTTCCAATACACTCCCAATGGGGCCCAGTCTTTGGAGACCCGACCACCTGGTTACTTCACAACAAAACTTCACGCTGAGTGTACGTGTTCACAAAGGAAGAATCATCCTAAGGAATAGCATGTCCACTTAGACTTGCAAGTAGTCTTTAGGAATAGATGTATCCCCCTAAGACAGGCAGGCTGGGCATTTTCTGCGGGGCACATGGTTACTGCTCAATTGCTGATATTACTTTCAACTTTGTAAATATAAAGAAGCCTTGGCTGGTTTCCTCTGGCCACAGAACCAGTGCATCTCTGGGCCAGCTCAACTCACCTGTTCACACAAACTCCTGATATCATTAACTGGCACAGGTTCCTACAGAAACTTATGTGCTTTTGGACCTCCACATCTCTGCTTAGACTTTTTTGGGGGTGTGGGGAGGCATATGGGATGCTAACTTAGGCCAAGTCTGAAACCATGAGTACCCTAATAAAAATATATACTTCTATTATGTCAGCACCTCTTGGGGTCTCTCTAGGTCCTCGTCCAACTGACTCTGAACCCCAGAGTTCTGGTTTGGTGTCTCTTGGTTTATCTCTACATTCTATCTCTCCAGAAGCTTTTGTTTCATTTTGTTTTTATTTTTGATCCCTGGATATTGTGTCACAACTTACGTTTGGTTCTCCCAGCCACATTTCAGCACGACTAACAATTTAGACTTACATGTTCAGGGATCTACTCTCTACCTTCTCTAACAAACTCCTGGTCATTCCTTTAAGATTGAGTTTAGACACTGTCACTGAAATGTCTCTGAAGAAGAATGAGAAGATCATATTCCTTCTCTCTGCACACGTTGCTCATTGTTTTGTCTCCCGAACATGACTTTCAGCTCTTTAATGAGAGTAATCATACTGTATCCCCAAGATCTGGCCCAGAGCATGCTGTGGGTGTTTATATCTGCCCATGCAATAAGTAAACACATATAGCAGATGCTTAGCCTCAAAACTAAAGGTAAAATCAATTCTTCTCTCAAAAACAAAACAAAACAAAACAAAACAAAAAAAACTTTGTTCTGTCTATTTTTTAGATTTCAGTGTGCCCCTCCCATTGGTATTCATGATATTCTGTCCTCATTTCTCCTAAATTTTTTATAAAATACTTATCCTTGGAGATCTGGCTACTCTTCATTTTTAAGTAAGGTAATCTAAGGGTCAGAAATGAATGCCAAAGCCACAGTAGAGGACACAAGAGAAGCTACTACTGCCCTAAACAGAAGACTAACAGCAAGAAGTCATTGCTAGTTGACTTTTGAGGGTTTGTAAACCATGAAAAGTATTTCAGAAGCAGTTTGAGAGGAAAAAAAAAAAATCCACACAATGACACTCTGACACTCAGCATACCAGGACAGTGGGAAGAGCTTTGGAAGTCAAGAAATGGACTTCTAGCCACAGCTGTGCCTTAGCCAGCTCTGTGACCTCGGAAAAGTCAGTTAGCATCTCTGGACCTCATTTACTATAAAAGCGAGGATATATTTTATGTTATTTTTATTTTTGGAGTCAGGGTCTCACTGGAGTACAGTGGCATAACCATGGTGTTCACCACAACCTTTACTCTCTGGGCTCAGGTGATCCTTCCACCTCAGCCTCCCAAATAGCTGGGACTACGGGCATGTGCCACCATGCATGGCTTTTTTTTTTTTTTTTTAATAGAGATGTGGTCTTGCTATGTTTCCCAGCCTGGTCTTGAACTCCTGGGCCTAAGCACTTCTCCTGCCTCAGACTCCCAAGGTGCTGGGGCTATAGGCATGAGCCACTATGCCCTGCAAAAGCAAGGAATTAAACTAGACCTCAAGCATAAAACTTTAAAGGTTCTGTGACCTGAGGATAAATTTTCAGGTGCATTCCACTGAAGCAAAGACTAAATGTAAACAACAGCAATGGAGATAGGGGGAGAGTGCTAGGAATAAAACTGGCAGAGGGTGGCTGAACAGTCAGTGACATCTTTTTTTTTTTTAATGAATGCATTCAAATTATTTCAGACCCAATTAAAGGAAACAGATTATGTTATGAAGCATTAGGCATAGACATATGCCTTCTTTTTCTGATTGTACTTTGTTCCATTGTTTAAGAAAATTTTTTTTCCCCCTAAACAAGAAAGTAGATTTAATCCTGATTGTTAAAAAAAGGGAAAATAAATTTATCTGCATCTGTGCACTGGGTCTCATTGTTCACTGGCACTATTCTAAGAGAATCCTTTGAGTTACCTTCAGTCCTCTGACTAGTGGGAAGAGAAAGCAAGAGTACATGGAGAAGGAAGTAAAGCTCAGCTGTGCCTCTCCACTGTCGCTGTTGCTTAGCAACATTCCACATCTCCCTCTGAGAAATAACCTCTCTGGGAGGTGACACAGAGGGAGCATCCTCGGCTGACCCATTCTCATGAAGTGGATGGTGTGCCGATGTTCCCAATGCAACACCATTAAAAAAACAAGACTGATTTTACCAGACACGCATTTTCTTGGAAATATAATCTGAGAATTATCACAGCAAAAGTTCTGTGGATCCCCTTCGACAGCCAAAAAGGAAATCTGAGAGGCAAACTACTAAGCCCAAACTATCGAAAGTGGAAGAAGAATGGAGAAGTTATTTCTCATGTGCATGAAGGACTTGGGACTCACCACTTATCCACTTAGCCTCAGGGTCATGAATTTTGAAATCTTCACTGAAGAGATCTTCCACAGTGACCTTCTTCTTTTGAGACAAACTATTATCTTCCGCTGGAAAAAAGCAAGGCAAATAGTTAAACACTTTTTTTAATTGGTAAAATGAAAGGATATAAATATTCACCATGCAGAAGCAGTATGTAAAACATATAATTTCCACATATCAATGCTGAACAAAAGCCATTCTTGCTTTTTATTTTTAATTCCGCTTTCAAAGACTATGCTAAAAAGATTATGGCATCACGCCTCCTCTTCCCCACTCGAAACAATATAAATGATCATATTTCTTAGTAGGGATGTTAAAAATTATCTCAGGATTGATTTATCAATAATAAAGTGGGAGTTGTCAAGAGAGGAAGGTACAATATCCAGAATGGATTTCAATTGTATTATATAATCAGTCATGTTTAAGCATTCATTAAATGTCACTGTCTATGGGCAGCATGTCGAGTGCTAGGAACTCAAATACATATAAAATATCCCTTAGGTATTTACTCCCCATAAGCTTTACATGTTGGTGGCTATCTCTGAGTTGCAGATTAGTTTTTGTTCAGGCAGGATCAACTCCCAAATATATGTATACAAATTACCAGCTTCTGCCCTGCATCATCTTGGTTACTATGCTTAAGAGTAAGCACTAGGGATAAGCCTACAAAAGTACTAGACTATTCATCCTAAGAGGATATGTTTAGCTAATGGCACAAGTGGGTGAGACTTTAAAAATTTGGCAGCTTTTATCCTATTTTCAGAGGTCAAAGCTTCTGGGGTTTTAACTTTTCCTCAGCAAAGGTGTCTCCATTAGAGCCACAAAAATGCATTCATATACTTTTAAAAGACAAAGTACTGTCAGGATGTCTGACCTGTGATGTACAGTGATAGTAAGGGTAGTAGAACAGATAAAGCACAAGGTCAATCCATTCCACCACCCTCACTTTTGTCATACTAATAAAAAAATCTTTATCCTAACTTGACCATTTCTGATGTTCATAATCCACCTAGAATGCTTATTTACTTTCCAGACCTCTTACATAGAAGAAGTTAAACATCACTGCACATTTTTTGAAGACTCCCAGTTCTCAATTCATCAGTTTCCTGTTGTATTATGAAGGGTAATCTTAGTGCTAATTTAGGTGCATGGGTCTGTATGCATTCCATGTTAGGTGGCTACAGACCGTTATGTTTTTGCACCTTCATGTTTGGTTGTTACATCTGTTTCTCTTTTTAGTTTCTGGCGGTTACAATTTCTTGGGCTGTCATTGTGTTTGACCTCGACAGTATCATTTGCCTCTTTGAATTTTGCTTCAAGACCTGTGGCAGGTTAGGAAAGCAGCAAGAAATTTTGTTCAAATTCATAATGAAATAGGAATAAATTATTCTGAATGAAATTCTCAGAGTTTCTTCTAAAACTCTAGTTCGTAGGTTTCATTACATCACTTTCGGTTTCTTTTTTTCTATTAACACCTCTCTGGATGTTAATAGAATACCAAGTTGCCAGAAAAAGTCATGTGTTCCTTTGTGCATTAATTGATTTTAGAAATATCAAATAAACTTGATGTACATAAAAGTCTTTTGAAAATTACAGAATGATGTGATTCAAACAGATCCCTATTGTGATGACTGTATGTGGAGCGATCCCAGGTATCGAACACAGTATGTTTCATCAACAAGTGCTTCCCTCTAGAAGTTTTCTATGCACGATTGAAGCAGCCCTGGATGAAGACACACAGCTTCAAACATGATGCATTTTCATACCCAGAACTATAAATGAGTATTTTAAATATTTCTAGACATTGACCCAATAAAGTTATACTATGATCTTGCAGTTAAGAAGTCAACATTTCTAAGACATTTTTAAGTATATGGTCAAGAAAATAAATAATCGTATTAAAATTTAAATTTTATCGGATTCAATTTTACTATTCAAGGGTGATTATAGATCTATGTTTTGGGGCATCCATGTGTCCAATAGTCAAAGAATGCAAGACTGCCACTTAAATAAAATTTGGAAATAATCAATAAAAGGGAAATTAAATCACTTTCTGAACATTCTTTTTTATAAATGTGCTTCATTTTTAAAACTCTTACTTTATATGTTTTTAAAAGATATTTATAAAATGTATAAGCCTTTTATACAGGGACAGATTATGATATATACCATTAAAAGTGGTCCATTCTACCCAGGAAACTTAATTTGTCACTGCTGGCCTCTCTGGACCTAAAAAGTTTATTTATACACTCAACTACTACCATCTAGTTCATTGGCTTACAGTTTGATTCATTCATAAAACCATTTGACATGATGACAGGCATAAGTGACTGCCACATCCCATGAACCATGCTGAGTCCTGAGGAATTAAAACTGAAGGGTGTTATACCTGACTGCAAAAAGCTCACAGAGCAATAGTGACAGACAAAGTCAAATGAATAACTTGAATGCAGCAGTCATGGTGCTAAGAGCAAGAAGGCCTGTTATGCTAGCATTTAAAGGACGCAGGAAATAAGAAGTGGGAGGAATTCCAGGAATACTTTCTTGAGGAAAGAATCTGATAGCCAAGATAAAGAACCTAGAAGAACATTCAAGCTAGGAAGGATTGCAAGGGCCCAAATGTGTCAGGAGATGCAGTATTTTCAGGAAATTGTGCATGTGTTGGCAATGGCACAGCAAACAATGTGAGCAGAAAATAGCTAAGGGGAATGTGGATTCTCTCATTTTATTTGATATTCTAAAATTCTATTAGTAGTATTTTCAGTTTAACAATCACCTTTCTTCATGTCAATAATTATCAATATTTATCAATATTATTATCATTAATATTATCAACAATTATATCAATCAATATTTCTTCTCCATCATTCAATTTCCTCCTTCCAGAATCCCACCTGGGCTCAATGGAAACTTCTAGGTCAATTGCCACATCTTGCTTTTTTCTTGCATGTTTTCCATGTTTTTGTCTTTGGAAGCATTTGCCTGATTTCTTCAGTTCAATCTTCCATTTATCAATGTTTTCTTTAGTATGTCTAGACTGTTCTTTCATCCAGCTACTATTTTAAATTTTAAATAATTATCTTTTAATTTTGAATATTCTTAAATAGCTCTTTTTTCAAGATCATCTACTACTAATTTATAGTTTAAAGCTCTTTTGATAATTCTTTTAAGAAACTAAAATGTTATTTTCTGTTTTTTTCTATTGATTTAAATTTCTTTGGATTGTAGTTTCATGAGTGTTAGGTTAGCTTCTGCTTTTTTTTTTTTTTTTTTTGAGTTGGAGTCTCACTCTGCCACCCAGACTGGAGTTCAGCGGCAGCTCCCGGCCACCACAGCCTCAAACTGCTGGGCTCCAGCGATCCTTCTGCCTCAGACTTCCAAGTAACTGGAACTACAGATGCGTGCTACCCCACCTGGCTAATTGATTTATTGTAGAGATGAGGTCTCGCCAGGTTGCCCAGGTGGGTCTTGAACCCATGGGCTCAGGCAATCCACTCACCTCAGCCTCCTAAAGTGCTGGAATTACAGGCTGAGCCACCGAGCCCGGCCAGCTTCTGCTTTATAGGAAGATGTTTTCTGCAAGCACCTTGTATTTCTTCATTGTGTATTTCTATTTTTTGTGTATTTTCTTTATTGGGTTGTGAAAGACTCTTCATTGGGTGGTCTCAGGAATGTCCTCAGGCAATTTTGACATTCTGTCTGAGTAATGGCTGTAGATTAGGTCATATGTGGCCATTTGGGCCAGAGCCCTTCATCACAAATGGTGATCTAAGGCCTTTTGATTATGAATCCAGTTTTAAGGCAAGGGCCCTGTCTAGCACTGTCCTCTCAAGGACACCAACATTCCAGCCCCTCCTGTTGTGCCTAACTTCAGCTGCAATGCCCTGAGGGTCACAGAAACTTAGCCTTACTTCTTGCTGTAGGTTTTCACCTGCTCCTTTCTTTGAGGTTACCTTTCAATCTGAGGTATGTGAAAAACCCTTGTTCTTGTTTTTGAATGCAGTTATGTTTCTGTTACTTATTTTTCTATTACTTTCACATGTTTGCAGTAAAAAGGGGGAAGATTTCTGTGTTCAACTTTCCATCTTAAACTGGAAGTCAACATAACGTTGGAGCTACAAAAAGTGGCAAGTGGCTTTCATAGTTTGAATTTCATCCTGAAGCCTTTTCAGAGATCATTGGAAGGTAAAGTTCTTTCAGCCCTTTAGCTTGATATACAATAGAAAACCACACAGCATTCTAGCTAGTTCACTGGCATGCAAAGGCATGCTGGAATCTACAGTGATGTAATTTTCCTAATTATCCTTTATATAGGTCAATACATAATGCAAATTTCTCAGGCTCCTCCTTGTCCCAAGATATTTGTTAAGCAGATGTGTTAAACAGTAAGGTTGTTGGAGAACATCTTGGAACTCCTTCTCCAGAGATTTTTAAAACTACAAAACTGGAAATAAATTCCATCACCTAAACATAGCTTCTCAAGGTGCTTGCAATCACTTGCAAGTGATGATGAACCACTCAAAAACTCAATTTGATAACAACAAAAAAACCTACTCAGATGAGTCAGAGGCCTCATGCAAGGTTGTGCTTTTTGGAGCAATTTGGAATAACTGACAACTCTAAAATGCTTTATAGTCTTCAGAGTACAAAGATATTTATTATCTCTTCTGATCTTCTCCATAACAAGGAAGAGAAAGTCATATTGCAGAAAGTAAACCTGAGCTACTGAGAGGTTAAATGACCCCTCCAAGGGTGTGCGGAAAGTTAGTTGACAGATGGCAGGAACTAAGAGTGTTCATGACTCAAAGGAGACAAAGACTATGGTGGACTCATTGGAGACAGCATCATAGGGAGATAGACCCCCAAGCTGAGGCTCAGAGTAAGGCACTCTTTATATTTAGAATAATTTGTATGTTGTTTTTACAAAAAAATATTTGTTTGCTCTCTTATACACATTTCACAAGAACATGTGGAAATTAAAAAAAAACTGGGTATTTTTCAATGTCTGTACTATAATTCACAAGTTCTAATAAGATTACTTCTGCTTAAAAATAAGCCACCACAGCCTGTTTCATTAATGATAAGCCTAACAAGGATACTGCACAGTAAAAAGGAAAAGGCTCGATGTGAACACAGAAAACACTTCTTTTAGTTCTGCCAGCGTGTTTATTGACTGAGTGCCCTGTGTCAATCACTGTTAGATGCTGGAACAATACTTTCAATTAGATTTCTCTCTTTCTTCTCTTTTTTTCTCCTTGAAGTAAAAGAAGCGCGATCAATGCTATCTGTTGTAGATGCTTCTCATATTTCCTTGGTAGACTCTTATCATAATAAAAGAGTAAATTTAGATCACACTGTACTAGCAACAGATTAGGAACAATAAGATTGAAAAACAGATAGCTTGTTTGCAAATCACAATGTGAACCTTGCGGATTTTGCCCTAATCCTCAATTACACTGTTCCATGGTGGCAGATTGTTCACCATATGAATCCTTAGGTCAGAACTGAGAAGGCAACATCTCATACATAGGCAAAAACCCTAGAGACAGAAGGAAGCAGCAGCAGCTGAGTCAAGGGAACACTCTTTCTCTTTACAAAGAGCAAGATTTACTTCAAAATACGTCCAAATATGTATCTCTGAAGAAATCTTTCTGGAGTTGTCTAACTCTGAATGTAAGAAACTGAGTAACTACAGTTGGGCTAAGAATTACATGAAGCAGTCTTACCTGGGTGATCCTAGAGGAACCATAGGAAAATTCACAGTCACTACTGCTTTAGAATTTTTTTTTTTTACTTGCTCCAAGTTGATCATGCATTCTTTTCTGCTACCAGGAGCTATCACTGAACTGGCTACTTGCTTTCAGGTTTATTTCCCCTGCTAGTTTGAGCTTTTTTCCCTTTTCTTTTTACTATAGAAACTGTGACTTCTTCATCTCTGTGAGGGGCCTGGCCCACGGATATTCAATCAATTTCTTCGGAATGAATAAAGCATTTATTTTAAAAATCTATGCCTTTGCTTTTAATTTTGTTTTTTAAAAAAGTCTTTGTGTTACTAAAGTATATCATTTATGGTTATGCCTCAAATTTATGTCCATGAAAAGTCTTGCAGATATTGATTTATCTTGAAAGCTTTTTCTCAAGTTCACATCTTTAAAACAATCTAAAAAAACTAGTAGCATAATACCAAAATTAGGACCATCCTCCTAAGTGAAGCAACACAGGAACAGAAAACCAAACACTGCCTACTCTCACTGGCAAGTGGGAGATAAACCAAGGAACTGCAAAGGCATACAGAATGGCACAATGGACACTGGAAACTTAGAACGGGAAGGCGAGGAAGGAGGACAGGAATGAAAAATCACCTGTTGGGTATATTGTTCACAGGTGGGGGTGGAAGGTACACTTGAAGCCCAGACTTCTTTGCCACTGTGCAATACGTCCACGTAACCTGAAGTCTGTATTCCCTAACCCACATCTTTAAAATGAAAATTTAAGAAAAAGAAATTAAAAAAAAACAAAACTATTCACAGAATATTTTTTATTGAAATGCTTGAAACTAAGTCAGCAGTGTTATTCAGTACAGCCTATAAATTATGAAATTCTAGATGTGCTTAATTTTATTTATTTAATTTTATAGATGCGGGGTACAAGTCAGGATTAGGTACATAAGTGGTCTGCGTGCGGGTAAAGTTTGGGTCTCCCACTGGTCCTCACTTCCCCTGGCTTAGGATCGGGCACCCTCAGTGATGCTATGTGTCCCCTGCCTCCCTCCCCTGGCAGTGTCCCGCTACTGCTTGATCCCTCTCTTTTAGTATCGCGATACATGCTCAGGACCCACTTAGGAGGATGAACATGTGGTATTTAGTTCTTTATTTCTGTGACAGATCACTGAGTATGACAGACTCTAAATCTAGCCAAGTTGCTGCAAAGTCCAGATTCTAATCAAATACATCAAAGGTATTTACCCCCTTCAGGTACTTAATTCTTTTAGATCTAGGAAATAAATTGAACTCTTAAAAATATATTTATCAACTTGTTTGCTTTAGTAAATTACAACCGTTGGGCACCTGTGACTTCACATAATAATATGCACATAGGTCGACCTGTGTACCTTCCTAGTTTATCTCTTCTTTGACATCTTTATTAGAGATAAAATTTACATACCATAAAATTCACCCACTTAAAGTGTACAACTCAGTGGTTTAAATACATTCACAGAGTTGCACAACCATTATTGATGAATAGAACATTTTCATTACCCCAAAAAGGAATCCCATAACAATTAGTAATCACTTTCCTCATCCTCTTCTCAGTCCTAGGCTACTAAAAATCTTTCTGTTTCTGAACATTTGGCTATTCTGGACATTTTACAAAAATGGAATCATATAGTACAGACTCTTTTGTGATTGGTTTACTGTACTTAGCACAATGTTTTTCAAGTTCATCCATGCTGTAATGTGTATAGAATATACCAGTGCTTACGGCTAAAAAAAAATGTAGTACATATACACAATGGAATATTATGCAGCCATAAAGAAGGACAAACATATGAACTTCGCAGCAACGTGGATGGATTTAGAGTCTACCATACTCAGTGATCTATCACAGAAACAAAGAACAGAGTACCATATGTTCTCACTCATAAGTGAACTTTGAACCTCGGCAGTAGTGGGAACTGTCAGGGGGAGGGTGGGATTGGCAGTTGAGGGAAACTACCAGGGGAGGGAGGGGCACACTTCATCAACAAGGGTACCTGCATAATGAACATTTGTATACCTATCCCTGAATTGTACCCCACATGCTTAAAATAAAGGAAAAAAATATATACCAGCACTTCATATTTTAAGCTAATGATGTTGAACATTTTTTCATGAACTTATTGGCTATTTATATATCTTCTTTAGAGAAATAGCTTACCTTATCCAGATTATATAAGATGCTGAAATTAAGGATTCACTGTCAGGAGAAAAGAAGTTGAGGGTGTGGCTGAACAACCTTTTGCTAATGCCTCCAAAAGATCAAAATGTCAGAGAATTTAGACACACAAAAACCTCTTTGAAAAGCCTAGATGTGTGACTCACAGATCCCCTAAGATATCTAAGCAAAAGCCAAACATAGATGTGGGAGTATCTAGAAGAATCTTAGCAAGGAGCTGCTTGTCTGATGGAACGAATTCCCATGAAATATACACAGGAGACCTACAGTTTCTTAAGAATTACATATCTTTAGAAACATTGTCAGCTGGGACTGGAAGAGCACCAACAGTATGAAACAAAAGAAGGTTGCTGGACTCCCCAAATTCTCAGACAGAAAGCATGCTTACAAAACTAATGAGGTTTTGAACTTTGAGTTGATGCTGCAATATACTGAAACTTCTGGGGGCCTTGGGGTGGGTGGAGTGAAAGTACTTCATAGCTGAGATGGCTATGACTCTCTGGGGACCAGAGAGAAGACTGTGTCAGGTAAGATAATGTCCAGCCAAGGATGTCCATACGCATTGGGTTTATAAACTGAATTGGACCCCTTCCCCCAATTCATAAGTTGAACAAACTCATGCTAGTGTTCATGAAGAAGAAACATGATGTTCAGAGGGTAGATCCGAGGGCCCCAGAACCTTATACTCAAGCCTGTAAACCTAACGGAGTTTCCCTAATTTAAATTTAAAAGTTGTTTGGAACTGGTGATTCTTTTCCTTCAATTTTCTCCCTTTTTGTACAGGAATATCTGCACCTGTAACCCTATGCCCGTCCCACCAATGTATGTAGAGCTGACTCATTTCTTTAGTTTCACAGATCCACAATAGAGATGAATTGCATCCAGGATGGAGTATACCCAGAGTCTTTACCCATAACTTTAAAAAAATGATTTAGGTGTTGAGATTTTGGAGTTCTTAGCTAATGAGGTTTTGAACTTTGAGCTGATACTGACATTTCTGGGGGCCTTGGGGTGGGTGAAGTGAATGCACTTCATATGTGAGATGGATATGACTCCTTGGGGGCCAGAGAGAAGACTGTGTCAGGTAAGATAATGTCCAGTCAAGGATGTCCATATGCATTGGGTTTATAAAGTGAATTGTGCCCCTTCCCCCAATTCATATGTTGAAGTCCTAATCTCCAAAGTAATCATATTTGGAAATAATAACTTTAAGAAAGAAGTTAAAGCTAAGTGAGATCAGAGGGCAAGACTCATTCATAGGACTAACGTACTTATAAGAAGAGAAAGAGACACAAGAGCTCTCTTTTTTCCTTCTTCATGTACACATATGTGCATGAAGCAAAAGCAATGTGAGGACACAGCAAGAAAATGTGGTCTGCAACTCAGGAAGAGAGACTTTACCAAAAACCAACCCTGCTGGCACCTTGAACTTGGACTTCCAGCCTCCAGAACTGTGAGAAAATGAAACTCTGTTGTCTAAACCACTGTGTCTGCATATTTTTGTTATAACAGCTCAAGCTGACTAATATAACTTGTATTTTCCAAATTTTAATTTCCAACTTTTTGCTGATAGTACATGGATGTGCAATTAGTATTTGCAAATAGATGTTGCATTCTGTTACCTTTCTAAACTTACTTATAGGAGGCCCTCCTCCCCCTTACTCCTGGTTTTGCTTTTCACAGTTTCAGCTACTCACAGTAACAATAGTCTGAAAATACTAAGATATTTTGAAAGGGGGGGGGAGAGAAACGGAGGGAGGGAGGAGACCACATTCACAAATTGTCCTATAGTGAAATAAAATTATAATAAATTGTTCTATTTTATTATATATTATTATTGTTAATCTCTTCCTGTGCCTAACTTATAAATGAAATGTTACTGTAGGTATGTATATATAGATAAGAACACAGTATTAAGAACATAGTATGTGTATACAGGGTTTAGTGTGTGCATGATTATAGGCATCCACTGGGGGTCTTGTATAAAAGGGTATACTGTGTATGTTCTTTTAGTATTGTCTACATAGGCATTTATTTTGTCTGTAACAAAGACAGTTTTACGTCTTCATTTCAAGTAGAAATAATCAAGCAAAAATTGCTAAGGAATTCTAGTTTGATTAGTAGATCACAGCCCAAATAACAATAAATCAATTATAGCTATTGATGAATATTAGGAGACGAGATTCCACTTGAACTGATTGCCTCAAGACAAATTGTTTAGTAACATAAAATTACAATTTTTCTCTCTATGACTTCATCCACATTTTCAGATTCTACCCTAAAAATACTTGTATAAAAATTATGGATGTTGTAAATTCGTTTTCCATTTAAAAAATCAACTTGTTACTATTTGATGAGTGATTTTATTAAGATGAAAAAGAGATTTCAAATATTACCAGAAGCTGAGATACAGTGGGAAGTTGGGATTGTGGAGAAAGTCTTTTAGGCATGCTAATTTTCACATCTTATCTAGTGAGGAGTCAAGAGGTATATTTAAAGTCAGCGAAACAATAATTTATATACAAAGAAATTTTCATATATTGTTATGAAATAAATCTATAGAGGACTCTAAAAAATATGATGGGTTTTAAAACTTAGGGGAAGAAAAGGAAGTGGGAGAAAATGTAAGTGAGCTAAATTTTTGACCTTAATAATTGGTAGTTTGTGGACATTGATGTATAAGGATAATATTAAGAGGTACCTGAATAAATACCAGAAGACTTAAATCAGAAATGGTGAAAGGCTGGGTGAGGTGTCTCAGCCTGTAATCCCAGTACTTTGGGAGGCGGAGGAGAGAGGATTGCCTGAGCCCAGGGGTTCAAGACCAGCCTGGACAATTTGGTGAGACCTTATCTCTAATAAATAAAAAAAATAGCTGGGCGTGTTAATGCATGCCTGTAGTTCCAGCTACTTGGAAGGCTCAGGCAGAAGGATCACCTGAGTCCAGCAGGTTGGCACTGGGGTGGCTGTAAGCGTGTCACTGCACTCCAGCCTGGGCGACAGAGTAAGACTCTGACTCAAAAAAAAAAAAAAAAAAAAAAGGAATGAGTGAAAAGTGATGACATCAAGGGATTGGCTGTAGAATTGACAGTATGAGAAAAGGATTATTATTTTTGTTGCAAATGTAATATTTTTACTGTTTGTTTTTCTATTGATACACATTAATTACAAAATGAAATTAATAAAATAATATTTTGAACATTAAGCATATACTTGCACATGAATTTAGAACCTGAACCAGCATATGTCGTCATAATGTACCAACGCCAAGGTCAGCTAATTTAACCCTCCCAAATGACCAAACAGGTTGCTGTATGAATGCAGGTGTATTGTACTCCCAATAGAGAAATGACCAGTGGGACTATTCTTCACCCAGTGCCTATTAGACACATTAAGCCCACAACACGTGTGTCACATAGCAAACACTTTTACATATTTTAAGGGCCGATTTAGTTTCAGAAATCATCATTTTCTGTCATACAAAAAAATGAATATTTTTAATTTGAATTTCATTGACTTCACTGATTAATCAGCATGTAATTTCCCATCTCTACTAATTTAATACAAGCTGTAAATTGGAGCTTCAATGTGCTTGTGCATGTATGTAAAGTAAAAAAAATAATTAAGTTGATGCTAAGATAGACACTACCTTTTCCTCTCAAATCTTGAAAAACATTAAATTCATCTTAATGTGAGTAGATTTCAGTTCCTTTATTAATGGTAAAAATGATAATGAACCAGGTTTTGAAACTGAAAGGCATCCCCTAGAGAGCTGAGAGAGAAGCCCAGCATGGTTTCCGACTAGAAGTGGGCTAGAAGAAGCAGACAGCGAGGCACACAGCATGGTTATTGTCTAGTTCAGGGTCTCCAAAGTACCAGCCCATAACTTTCTAGTTCTCATCTTTCCACAAGCCCACACACATGACTGCCTATAAGTTATGGCTGCTGTAAAATTGTCAAAGGCATTTATTTTCCCTTGTCTTAGTTTCCCATGGCTGCTGTAAGGAATTACCACAAACCGGATGGCTTACAACCACAGAAAATTACTCTCTCACAGTTCTGGGGTCTGAAAGTCCAAAATCAGTTTCACTGGGTCAAAATCACCGTGTCAGCAGGGCTGCATGCCCTCGGAGGTTCTAGGGGCCTGCTAGCTTTCCTTGGCTTGCGGCCACATCCCTCCAATCTCTGCCTCTGTGGTCATATTGCCATTTCCTTGTTTGTGTCAAATTTCCCTTTGCCTCCTTATGAAGTTACATGTGACTGTATTTATGTCCCATTACATAATCCAGAATAACCCTCCATCTCAAAGTGTTTAATGTAACTACAAAAGGCATAAAAGTTCATAAAGGCACCATTCACAGGTTCCAGGGATTGGAACATGAATATCCTTTGTAGGGGGAAGACATTTTTTGGCCTAACATGACCCTCAATGCCTTGTTCCCATTTTTGACCACTCCCATAACCCACCACTTTAGAAAGCATCCACTGAAGATACAATAATCATACAGTTACTGAATCTATCTATCTAACTATCTATCTATCTATCTATCTATCTATCTATCTATCTATCTATCTATCTATCTATCTATCTAAGTTGGAGTCTCACTCTGTTGCCCAGGCTGAAGTGCAGTGGCACACTCATGGCCACCGCAGCCTCGACCTGCTGGGCTTAGATGATCCTTCTGCCTCAGCCTTACAAGTAGTTGGAACTACAGATGCATGCCACCACACCTGGCTAATTTTTTGATTTACTGTAGAGGTGAGGTCTCACCAAGTAGTCCAGGCTGGTCTCAAACCCCTGGGCTCAGGCAATCCTCTTGCCTTGGCCTCCCAAAGTGCTGGGACTATAGGTTTGAGCCACTGTGCCTGGCCACTTACTGATTTTAAAAGATAGACATGTGAAGAATCTGAGTAAGGATAAAACAAGAGACTGAGAGACAAATTAAATCTGAGGATCTATAAATTATCATTCCACCTAATTTCTTGTGACTTTTAACAACTCACTTAAAAGCACAGAGTCAATTTAGAAAGACTCTGGTATTTAAGGACTATGAAACAGCAATCTGAGAAAGTGCATACATAACGTTTCTGCAGAAGTGATCAAAGGTTGTTCAACCAGGGCTTAAGGTGAAGAGTTCAGTGTCAAAAAGAAGTTGGAATTATTTCAACCTAGAACTTCATCCTCATAATTTCCTGATCTGTGTAGTTCATTTATACAATTTATCTCCAGTTCTCTGATTTTATGATATCATTTCTTTCTATGTATCTGACCTTGACTTGGTATGGTAACTTGACTTAAACACTTGAATTTCTGTCTTTGCTTCTTGATTAGTCAAAGTCTTCACTGAAATAGCAACTAAAATATGAGCCAGCCACTCATACCATGTGATCCCTAAGGTTCAGAAAATTAATTTCAAGCATACCAAGAAGCTTTTATCTACACTTGGCAATAGACTTTAGAGAAAACGAGGGTCCCAGAATAAGAATTACTCATTTTCATGGTTTATATACAATTGTGCCTTTAAAACAGGATGCATAATGTCACAATGCCTTAAAAGTCTCTGACTATATCTGTATAGCTGTCTATGCCTTCTCTTAGTTTAATTAGAAATTGTTTTAATGCCGGCTTTGGTGGCTCAGCCTGTAATCCCAGCACTTTGGGAGGCCGAGGCAAGTCAATTGCCTGAGCCTGAGGGTTCGAGACCAGCCCGGGCAACTTGGCGAGACCTCATCTCTACAAGAAATCAAAAATTAGCCAGGCATGGTAGCGCGCGCCTGTAGTTCCAGCTACTCGGAAGGCTTTGGTGGCAGGAACGCCGGAGCCCAGCGGGTCGAGGCTGCGGTGGCCAGGAGTGGCCACTGCACTCCAGCCTGGGCGACAGAGTGAGACTCCAACTAAAAGAAAAAGTGCCCCTATATAGATAAATATGGATAAATATGTAGAGACATCTGCCTTTCCTTATAGTCTTTTTTTTTTTTTGAGTTGGAGTCTCACTCTGTCACCCAGGCTGGAGTGCAGTGGCCACTTCCGGCCACCACAGCCTCAACCTGCTGGGCTCCTGTGATCCTTCCACCTCAGCCTTCCGAGTAGCTGGAACTACAGGTGCACTCACCCCGAATTCTCATCAACACATTGACTTTAGGCAGGAGCAACATGAACTGCAGGAGCAACATGAACTGCAGCAGCAGCAGAAGGAGTCAAAACAACTCTCTATTTCATGACCAAAGCAGACACCACCTACCCGAGCAGTCAGCTGCAATGGGTGTGAACAGACCCATAGGGATCTAGGAACCACAGCCATAGATGCCCGATGCAAATGAACAATACCAGAGACAGACTCATGTAGCCTTTGCTTCCTGTGATGAGATACCTGGGCCATGGTCATTGGTGATACACAGAATATGACAAAATTGAATCTGGGAGATGAATTTAATGCAGGGGCCAGAACTGAGAGAAAATGCCCCAAAGATACAAGGCAAGCCAGCTATTTCTACAAGACTAAAAAACTATAAGGCGTACATTACTTACTATAATATACACAAAAGCTGTTAAATTACTGTTAAGCTATTTAACTTTCAGAGATATGTAGAACTTTATAATGAGATATAGGTTAAAAATTGAGCACCAAAACAATGTAAAATATAATGATGGGATTAACGAATAGACGATAGAACAAAATAACCCAGCATAAAAGTAATCACAGTATATGATTACATTTATAATGTAAATGTAAAAAGTATAAAAAGTTACAAAACTATTCTGTGATGTCAGAAATTAGGTTCCCCTTGAGGGGATTAGTAATGAGAAATGGCATGAGAGAGCTTTGGGATGCTGGCTACAATCTGCTTTTTTGATTTGAATGCTAATTATAGGATCATGTTATATTTGAAAATTTACCAAACAATAGAATGCTCATATACATTTATATGTATTTAATGTATATATAATAAATATATACATATATATATACTTCATAGATAATATATATCTTGTATATATTATTCTTCAATAACATGTTTTAAAATAATTTGTTCCAGAATTTTAAAAAGACCAGCATTAGCAAAACAGTCACAGACACTGGACTTAAATCAAACAATGATGACATTTAAATTCCATAAAAATAACCTGTATGTTACATTCCTACCCAAAAGACTAATGAGTCTTCTATTCTGATAACCTGTGCTTGGCCTTAACCCAAAATCTACCGTCAATCCAACTTTTAATTATCCAAAGCTTTTCATTTATTTACCACCTAAAGTGTTCTAGTGGTTTCCACCACACACTACTGTAGTATCTTCTCAAATGTGGAAATCCACAAAAGTCAAATGTCAGGAATGTTTTAATGCAAATACGAGTCTGCTGCACTGTTAGGCTCCCACCACAGTAATTGTGGTGCTGGAGAATATCACAGTCCTTTTCATCAGAATGCAAGATTTGTGGCTGCCAACAAAAGGCATACACTGTATGTGACCTATCATAGACACATATCTAATATCTGAAAATAAAAAAGGTAACTTTGAGTCTACTGTTCCAAAGAGAAATTTAGAAAAGAGCACAAGCCAGCAAGGGAGAAATGAATGACAAAATTGAAAAGGACACATTCTTATTTGGCAGATCCCTTTGGAACTAAGATTGCCTTAAACACTTTTAATTTGATTTCTAAAACATAAATTGTGCATAACTGGTGATAATTAGACTGTAGTACAGAACCAGGAGCCTTGTTGCTCAGAATGGTTACCATGAGACCCTTCCCGATCCTGAATCATTCAAAGGACATTCCAAGTGGGAAAGGGGACCCATGTGTACTAGAAACTATTTTCACAAACAGACTGCATTGAGTGAGTTCAGAATGGATTTTTTTAGTAAAGTAGAAAGCAGGTACTAGTCTCTGAGTTTCAATATACCAGAGTACAAGCTTGAAAACTAATAGTACTTGAAAAATATTATTTTTTTAAAAAGTACATACCCTGCTTTCTAACTAAGTCTATCAGCATGGAAGCAATGCTAGGTGGGAATGCACACATGATTGTGTACAAATACAGACCCCCCCAAAACCCAGAATTATCTTTTAGAGAGTGGGCCCCTTGTAGTATACTCAGAATTTGTTCCTCCAGACCAAACAGTCAGCCAAAGTTTTTATCTGGAAGTTTTGAGAAGGTTGTATCATCATTTGCAGAAGAAACATCCTGAGTTGCGGCAAACAGGTGACTAGTTCTTCCCCTGTGACAAGGCACGGGCCAACACCGTGCTGAGTGTTCAGAAGCTTTTGACCCAAATTAGCACGACCCCAGTCCTATCCTCCTTATTCACCTATTCTCACCGCAGATGACAAAAGTCCTCAAAGGGAAATATTTTGCTGATGTGGAGGAGGTGAAACAAAAATGGCAGAAGCACTAAAAGGTTTTAAGATTGATGAGTTCATTCTCCTTGGTCTCCATCCCCTGGGGCTTGTATATAGATTATCAATATATAAGGGGGAAAAGGGTGAGTGAAGAGGAATTGTGGGACTGGAGCCTTGCTACCTCTCCTCCCTCTTCCCCTTGTCCCCTATCCCTGGACGGTTTGTTAAAAAGCAATGAGGGATTAAAAAAAAAAAGGACAAAAATTGATGAGTTCTAAAACTGTTTTGAGCAGTGGAAAAAGCATCTCAATAGGTATAGTGCATTAAATGGAGAGTACTTTGAAGGCGACTAAAGTTTAAATACACAATTTTTAATAAATAAATTCCTTTTTTGGTGGTCCCCCCTTCATATACCCAAAGTGTTACTGTTATGACAAAGACTTTCCACTCTTGAAGACTAACTATAGTCCTTCATCTGGTGGAAGCTACCCCTGCTCTTGACAATGATCTCCATCTGCTAGGTTAATGCTTCAGATAGCTATCCAACACCATAAGCCTTTAACATGCCCTGCCTTAAGATTTTTATTTCGTTCAATGATCACACTACTGTGGAATTCTCCTTTATATTCTTTGTTTTTAAGCAGACTCTAAGCTTTCTGGAGAGCCTTTACATCTTCTTTTTCTCATATTCTGTCCAGCACTGAGAAATGCCATTCTCAGCTTCTAACTGGGATAATTCCTGTTGGATCCACTAATAGGCATTACTGGTTGAGGTAAGGATGGATGCTCAAATATTAGTGAATTTGAGACTACTCTGCAGCTAGTGACAGGTCGAATGATTTGACATGCTCCTGTGTCTGACAGAATTTTATGCCAAAACAAAGCCACTGCCCTGCTGCAGGAGAGTGGATGCAGCCAGGCTGTCCTGGAAGGAGCAGCAATGCAGTGTTCTCTGTGCAGCCACAGTGGGGACAATCCTAAACCTGGGACTCAGCCCCTGAACAGTACAGCTAGAATACCAAGTCACTCTCAGGGAAGCCCTGCAGAACCAAAAGGTTAAGCAAGGTTCAGCGCATGTTTATTTCAGTGGAAAAATAAAAGCAAACTCCTCTCTTCAAAGCCTTCTCTGAAATCCAGCTATTCACTTAGAGTGCAACACTAGTGGCTGCCTCTAGCTCATTGTTGCCCCTGACAACCGGCCATTGGCATGGCAAGAGGCAACCATGTACAGTGACTATATTCTATATGGATTGCAGAGGAGATGGCCCTGTGGTGCTTCTGCTGCATATGAATTGAATAAAAAATGCTTTCAGGATCAGCTGCTGCACTGGGGAGAGAGAAAGTACGTGCTGATATGGGACTTCTTGTGCATGGAGAAGATACAGGGGCCACCCTCTGTGAGGCATCAAGTTGAACACATGGAGGGAAGGGTCCCAGGATTCGGTTTGTAGGCCTTGCGCTCCTCGTCAAGACATCCACCACCTGCCTTGTTGCTGTGGATATTCTTATGCAAGAATTTCTGGGCAGCCATTTTATCCTATTCCTTAGTGATGCTGGTGAAAGCCCTAAGATCTGGGTGGTGTGAACATTCACATGTATTTTGGGAGGATGAAAGTAACTGCAAACCACGAAAGCATCATTGCTTCCTTAGTCCCAAGGAGTGTTGGACAACCACGTAATTAAGTCTTCAATAACCATTTCCTTACATAAAGCACAATTCTGTTCAAAGGAAAGCAGAGGTAGGAATACATGCTCCATAGATTCTGAGGAAGACTTGATTTCCTTTATTATTAACCAATCCCTCTCAACTCTGGTCATTTAGATGTCAACAGGCAAAGAGATTTGTTTCCTGTTCAATCAGATGCACTGGATTGAATCCAGAGTCCCAGTGTTCCAGGGAACTGTGGTCTATTTATGAAGCTCACATACAAAGGAGAATCCAACATTCTCTTTTACAAAATGGCTACTGAAACCTCTTCAGAATCAGGCAAGTTTTTGTGGCATTTAGGGTGTTTTAGTACATACGACAAGATGAAACTTTTTTCCCTCACAACTTAGCCATCATTTTTTTAAGCTAATAGCTTCATTGAGATGAAACACACATATTGAGTTCACCTTTTAAATGTGTACAATTCAATGTTTCTAAAATATTAACAAAGTTGTGCATCACCACTATGAAGCTCCAGAATAATTTCCTCACTCTTAAAAGAAAATGCATATCCATTAGCAGTCATTTCATTTTCTCCCCACCTTACCTCCTGGCAGGCTAATCTATGCTCAGTCTTTAAGGGTTTGCCCATTCTGGAGTCATACAATATGTAGCCTTTATGTCATACCTCCTTCCTCAGCATACTGTTTTCAAGGTTCATCCATGTGGCAGTACAGATCAGCTCTTCATTCTTTTCTATAGCTGAGGAATATTCCATTGTATGGGTATATCACATTTACTTATCCATTCACCAGCTGCTTGGTCGTTTCTACTTTTTGACTATTATGAATAATGCTGTTATGAACATTGTATACAAGTTTCTGTGGGAACATATGTCCTTGAGTATATCTCTAGGAGTAGAATTACTAGAAATACGGTTAACTCTGTACTTAACTTTTTGAGGGATTACCAAACTATGTTCCACAGATACTACATAAGTTGTATTTCTACTAATCACGTATGAAGGTTCCAGTGTTTCCATATCCTCAGCAACATGTTATGTTCTATTTTTTTGTCTTCTGTTCTTATAACCATCCTAATAAGTGCAAAGTGGTTTCATATTATGGGTTTGATTTTCATTTCCCCAATGAGGGATGATATTGAATGTTTTTTCATGTGCTTATTAGTCATTTGTATTTCTTTGGAAAAATATCTATTTAAATACTTTGCCTTTTTTAAATTTTAGAAATATGGGGTACAATTCAGGGTTAGGTATACAAATGTTCATTATGCAGTTTCCCTTTGTGGATGAGGTGTGTCCTCTTTCTCCCCTGGCAGTTTTCCTCAACTACCAATCCCACCTCCCACTCCCATGGCAGTTTCCCACTACTGCCAATCCCTTTCTCATAATATTATGATAATTGTTCAAGGTCCGCTTATGAGTGAGAACATATGGTACTCTGTTCTTTGTTTCTGTGATAGATCACTGAGTATGATAGACTCTAAATCCATCCAAGTTGCTGCGAAGTTCATATGTTTGCTTCTTTGTGGCTCTTTGTCCATTTTAAAATTGAATCATTTGTCTTTTTGTTTTGACTTGTGTGAATTCTTATATATTCTGGATATAAGTTCCTTAACAGATATATTATTTGTAAATGTTTTCACCCATTCTGTAGGGTTTTTTGTTGTTAAGTTTTTTTTATAGTATCTGTTGACACATAAAAGATTTTAAGCTTGACAAAGTCCAATTTACCTATTTTTTCCTTTAGTTACTTATACTTTTGGTGTCATTTCCAAGAAACTGCTGCCTAACTCAAGTTTCCAAATATTTAGTATTATGTCTTCTTCTAAGAATTTTATAGTTTTATCTCTTATATTTAGGTCATTGATGCACATTCAGTGAATTTTGTATATGATATGAGTTAGGGTTATAACGTCATTCTTTTGCATTAGAATATCCAGTTATGCCAACACAATTTGTAGAGAATATTATTCTTTCTTTATTGAATGGTCTTGGCATTTTTTCAAAATTAATTAACTATAGATGTTTGGCTTCATTTTTGAACTCACAATTCAATTCCATTGTTCGATATATCTATACTTATTCTAGTAACACACTGCTTTGATTACTGCAGCTGTATATTAAGTTTCAAAATCAGGAGGTGTAAAACTTCAAATTGTTCTTTTTCAAGATTGTTTTGGCTACTGAGTCTCTTGTATTTTTATATGAATTTTATAATCAGCTTGTAATTTCTTCAACA
Source organism: Carlito syrichta (assembly GCF_000164805.1). NCBI lineage: Eukaryota > Metazoa > Chordata > Mammalia > Primates > Tarsiidae > Carlito > Carlito syrichta. The sequence continues at coordinate 287,716 of NW_007052966.1, forward strand.
GATGCAAATGGAATTTTCACAGGGATTGGGTTGACTCTGTAGATAAATTTGGGAGTATTGGCATGTTAACGATAATTACACCTACCAATTTATTTACATGGGCTATCCTTCCATTTATTTATGTCTTAATTTCTTTCAATTTTGTTTTGCAATTTTTGGCATACAAGTCTTATACTTCTCTCTTAAAATTTATTTTTAAATATCTTATCCTTTTTGAAATTATTTTAGGCAGAATTATTTTCTTTTCTTTTTCATTATTATAAAGATGTGGGGTATAATTCAGGGTTAGGTATACATTGATTATGCAGGTACCCTTGTTAATGAGGTATACCCCTCCCTCCCCTAGCAGTTTCCCTCAACTGCCAATCCCATCCCCACCCCGACAGTTTTCCACTACTGCCAAACCCTTTCTTATAGTATTATAACTGTTTAAGGTCTACTTATGAGTGAGAACATATGGTACTCTGTTCTTTGTTTCCATGATAGATCACTGAGTATGATCGACTCCAAATCCATCCAAGTTGCTGTGAAGTCCATATGTTTGTCCTTTATGGCGGCATAATATTCCATTGTGTATATGTACAAATTTTTTTTATCCAGGTCAGCTTCAATGGGCAACATGGTTGGTTCCATGTTTTTGCTATTGTGACTTAGAGCTGCAACAAATATATGTGTGCAGGTATCTTTTTTATAGAATGATTTGAGTTCCTCAGGGTATATATTCCCAATAGGGGAATTGCTGGGTCATGTGGAAGGTCAATTTCTAGTTCTTTCAGAAATTGCCACACTGTCTTCCAAAGAGGCTGGACTAGTTTGCATTCCCACCAGCAGTGTAGAAGCGTTCCTTTTTCTCTGCATCCTTACCAGCATCTGTTGTTGTTTGTTTTATTAATGATGGCCATTCTTACTGGGGTTAGGTGGTACCTCAATGTGATTTTTTACTTAAATTTCTCTGATGATGAGTGAGATTGAGTGCTTTTCCATGTGTCTGTTGGCTGCCCATATATCTTCTTTTAAGAAGTGTCTATTCATGTCTTTTGTCCACTTTTTAATGGGGCTATTTGTTTCTTCCCTTTTGGCGTGTTTGAGTTCCTTTTAGATCCTAGATGTCAGGCCTTTGTCAGATATACAGTTGGCAAACACTTTTTCTCATTCTGTGGGCTGTCTCCCTGCTCTCTTGATGGTTTCTTATGCTTTGAAGAAGATCGTTAGTTTGATGAGATCCCACTTGTCTATCTTATTTCGTAAGGTATGGGCATTTAGGATTCTGAGTAGGAATTGGTCGCCAGTTCCAAATTCTATAAGGGTGTCTCCTGCGTTTTCTAAGATTCTTATGTTTAGGTCTTTGATCCATTTAGTTTTAATTTTTGTGTATGGTGATAGACAGGGGTCCTGTTTCAATCTTCTGCATGTGATCAGCCAGTTTTCCCAGTACCATTTACTGAATAGGTTCTCTTCTCCCCAGTGGTTGTTGTTGGAGGCTTTGTCAAAGGTGAGTTGGTTGAGAAATTGATGCCCTGCTTCCAGAATCTCTATCCTGTTCCATTGGTCTATGTGCCTGTTCTTGTACCAATACCAGGCTGTTTTGATTACCTTGCCTTATAGTAAAGTTTGAAGTGTGGAAGTGTGATACCTCCTGCATTGTTTCTTTTGCTAAGGATTGTTTTGGCTATTTGTGGTTATTTATGTTTCCATATGAATTTCTGTATTGTCATTTCCAGGTAGAGAAGAATGACATTGGCAACTTAATGGGTATTGTGTTGAATCTGTAGGTTGCCTTTGGTTGGATGGACATTTTAACAATGTTGATTCTTCCTATCTGTGAGCATGGAATATTTTTCTATTTGTTTGTGTCTTCTTGGATTTCTTTGAGCAGTGTTTTGTAGTTCTCATTGTAAAGGTCTTTCACTTATCTGATTAGGAAGATGGTGAGATATTTCATTTTTTATATGGCTACTGTGAATGGGATAGTGCTTTTAATTTGGGTCTCTGCCTGCTTGTTGTTGGTGTATAGGAATGCAACTGTCTTTTGCACATTTATTTTATACCCTGAGACTTTGTCAAAGTCCTTTATCAGTGCAAACAGGTTTTTGACAGATTCTCTTGGATTTTCAAGGTCTAGGATCATATCATCAGCAAAGAGGGATAACTTGACTTCCTCTTTTCCTATTTGGATACTCTGATTTTCTTCTCTTGTCTAATTGCCCTAGCTAAGACTTCCAACACAATGTTGAACAAGAGGGGTGAGAGTGGGCAGCCTTATCTTGTTCCAGGTCCATTTAGCAATATGCTAGCTGTGGGTTTATTGTAGATGGCACTTACTATTTTGAGGTATGTTCTTTCTATATCTAGGTGTTTGAGGATTTTTATCAAGAGGGATGCTGGATTTTATCAAAAGATTTTTCTGCATCTACTGATATAATCATGAGGTTCTTGTTTTTACATCTATTGATGTAATTAATTACACTTATGATCTTGTGAATGCTGAACTAGCCCTGCATCCTGGGAATGAAGCCTACTTGGTAATGGATGATTTTTGAGATGTGTTTTTGGATCCAATTTGCTAGAATCTTGAGGATTTTTGCATCCATGTTCATAAGGGATTTTTGACCTGTAGTTCTTTTTTGTTGGATTTTTATCTGATTTGGGTATCAGTGTGATGTTAGCTTTGTAAAATGATTTGTGGAGAATTTCATCTTTCTCAGTTGCCTGGAATACTTTCAATGGGATTGGTATCTGCTCTTCCTTGTGTATTTTATAGAATTTTGCTGGAAAGCCATCTGGTCCAGGGTTTTTTTTTTTTTCTTTGTACGTAGTTTTCATATGACAAAGTCAATTTCCTGGGTTGTTTTTGGTCTATTTAGTGTCTCAATGTCTTCTGGTTTCAACCTGGGGAGGTTGTTTGATGTCAGAAAGTCCTCCATTTCATTCTGGTTATCAAGTTTGTTTCTATATAGCTGTACACAGTAATCTCTGATCATCGTTTGTATTTCTTCAGGATCAGTTGTGATCTGCTCTTTTGTATTTCTGATTGTGCTTATTTGGGCATTTTCTCTCTTTTTCTTGATCATTCTGGCTAGGTGGTTCATCAATCTTGTTAATTCTTTCAAAGAACCAGTTTTTTGTTTTGTTGATGTTTTCTATGACATTTTTGTCTTCTATGTCCCATATTTGGGCTCTTATTTTGGTGATTTGGATTCTTCTGCTGAAGTTGGGGGTTTGGTGTTCTTCTCTTTCCAGTTTCCTTAGATGATTTGTTAGGCTCTCCACTTGTGATCTTTCCATTTTCTTGTTGTGTGCTTGTAGAGATATAAATTCCCCTCTTAAAAACTGATTTCATGACATCCCAGAGGTTTTGGTTTCTTCATTTTCATTTGTTTCCAGGAAACTTTTAATTTCTGCTTTGATTTCAGTGTTGACCCAGTAGTTGTTCAGCATCATGCTGTTTAATGTCCATGTCTTTGTGGACTTTGGGGAAATTTTGTTGGTGTTGATATTTATTTTTATTCCACTGTAGTCTGAGAATGTGCATGGCAAGATTTCAACCTTATGTAATTTGTTTATGCTTGATTTATGGCCAAGGATGTGATCGATTTTGGAGTATGTTCCATGTGGTGATAAGTAGAATGCATATTCTGTGGTTGTTGGGTGGAATCATCTGTAGGTATCTATTAAGTCCATTTGATCAAGTGTCAAATTTAGGTTCTGGATCTCCTTGTTGATTTTTTGCCTTAGTGACATATCTAGGTCAGTTAGTGGGGTATTCAAGTCTCCTGCTATAATAGTGTTAGAGTCAATATCTTTTTCAGTTTACTTAGTAGTTGCTTTATAAATGCTGGTGGTCCTGTGTTGAGTGCATGTATGTTTAGGATGGATATTTCTTGTTGATGGATTGAACATTTTATCATTATGTAATGTCCTTTTACATCTTTTTACATTTTTGATAACTTAAAGGTTGTTTTGTCTGATATTAAGATTGCAACTCCTGCCTTCTTTTGGGGTCCATTTGCCTGGAAACTCATTTTCTATCTTTTAACTTTGAGTCTGTGTGTGGCCCTTGTAGTGAGATGAGTCTCTGAAGGCAGCAAATAATTGGGTCATGGTTTCTTATCCAGTTTGCCATTCTGTGTCTTTTCAGTGGTGCATTTAGTCCATTCACTTTCAGGCTGATTATTGAAATGTGATAGTTTATCACTGTTATGAGGTTCTTATAAAATTTTTTCTTTGTACCCTTGTTCTCTTCTGGATTTGGGGTTGCTGTACGTCTGTGTTTTCAAGTTTCTTGTTGCACTGTATTCTCTGTTGATTCTGGGCTCAGCTGCTTTCTTGGGAAGTGTGTGGTCATTCTTTTTTTTCTTTCTTCTATCCTTAATACCTTTTTAAGTGTCTCCTGTAGAGCTGGTCTGGAAGCTGCCCAATCTCTTAGGGATTGGATGTCTGGGAAGGATTTTAATTCTCCATTACTGATGAAATTGAGCTTGACTGAATAGGAAATTCTCGGTTGAGTATGTTTATCTTTGAGAACTTTGAATATAGGGTTCCAGTCTCTTCTTGCTTGTAGTGTTTCTGCTGATTTGTCTACTACTATTCTGACTGGTTTTCCCTGGTAAGTAGTCTGATTTTTCTCTCTGATTGCCTCTAGGATTTTTTTCTTTTGTGCCTACTTTGTGTAGGTAAATTACTGTCTGTCTAGGGGTTGGTCTTTTCATTTGATGTCTTGTGGGGGTTCTCTGTATCTCTTGTACTTGGCCTGGAATACTTGCTCCAAGTTGTTCTCCATTTCCCTTTCTTCTTCTGGAATACCAATCAGGTATAGGTTTGGCCTCTTGATATAATTGTACATATCTTGTAGGCTTTCTTCTTTTTTTCTGAGTTTTCTTTCTATATTTTTACAGATCAGGCTAATTCCATGTTCTGGTCTTCAAGTTCTGAAATTCCTTCTTCAGCTGGATTAATTCTGCCTCCCACACTTGTCATCTTGTTATTTATTTCCTGGATGAATTTTTTTATTGTCAAAATCTCTGTTACAAGTTCTTTCAGTGTTGCATCTCGTCTTTCTTGAGTCTTATTCACTCTTTCCATCCATTCCCTAAACCCTGTCATATTCTGGGGCTGGTCACTGTTCCATTGTTTGGGCACCAAGGTCTGATTTTTCAGGAGTTTTGTCTTTGGTACACTTGAAATTGCCTGAGGTCTTTCTTTGGTTTTTCCTCATTTGTGACAGATCTCTTGTTTTTCTCTTCAGTTCTGTTATTCAGTGTCAGTGGGAAAGGTTTTCCCTTCTGATGTTTGCTCAGTTCTCTATTCTTCCCTGACCTGGGCTCTGGATTTGTTCTATTTTGAAATAGGATGGTGAATGGGAAGCTTTGCTGTCTCTTATAGTTTTTGAATTCAAATAAAGTAGGGGTGGGGCACTAGGATTCAGAAACTACTTGCAAATTACAATGTTCCCTTACTGTGGTATATGTTCTCTGAGACCCACTCCCGACCACCACTCTATATGACAATGCAAAGCAGAAACCAAAATAACACACAGACATACACACACACCCCCAAAACAAACTGGAATAACAAAAAAGTGAAATAAAGCAAACAAACAACAACAAAAAACTAATAAAACTAAACACACACACACATGCCTAGCACAAAGTGAACAGAGAAGAAAAACAGAAAGACCAGAGGGGGATTAAAAAAAAAAAAAAAGGAATTCACTTCAAACCCTCACATATATATTGACACACACCTTAAACTATAAAAAAGGAAAATAAAAAACCCAGAAGAACACAATAGCAAAAACAAACCAACAATAACAACAAAATTGAAAGATGAACACTCAATCATTCACATACACACATAAACAGAAAATGACAAAAGAAGAAAGAAACAGAAAAAGGAAAGAAAAAAATTGGGGGGAGGAATGCAAACAAAACCCTCACATACACATTCATGCACAAAGGAAAAATATTTAAAAAAGTAAATGAGCTAACAAACAGTCACAAAATTTTTTTAAAACTGAAAAATTAAAAAAAAAACCTGCCCTCTTGTGGCAGGCTTTGTAATTGTTCCTCTAATCAGGTCTCTCCTGCAGAGCCGCCTCTTTCCCTCTCTCCTCAGTGACTGAAGCAGGGAAGGAGGAGGGGCAGTAGAGGTGGGTGGGGCTGCAGTGCTCTCCTCCCTCTCTCATAGGGTCAGGGAGATCTCCTCTGGTGGGGAGGTACAGGATTGTCTCTTCCCCAGGTATGTACTCGAAGGGGTTGTCCCAGCCAGGCCTGTCCCGGAATGGAGTTCTCCTACAGCGACTGACGTCCAGGCTCCTCCTGGATTTGTCCCTCTCGGGGCCCAGCTATGTGGGTCTGACCTTCAGAGGATTGCCGGGGAGGAGGGGGTTTGGGTCAGCCCCAGACTCACCACTGATCTCTTTGGAGTTCTTCCTCGCCCTTTTCTGGCCACACCCTTTGTCCCATGGCTGGATCAGGGTAGGGGGTGGGGTGCCTGGAACTCAGCACTCGTCAGGTCCCTCCGAAAGGTCCCTCCGAAAGGTCCCTCCGAAAGGTCCCTCCGAAGTTCGTGCTTTCAGGATATTCCCTCTGGGTCACGATCAGTCCCTGAGCAGTTGATCCGCCAGTCACAGAGATTGGGTCTGTTGCTCGGTGGTGAGCAAGGGGGTGCATTTCCCTGTGCCACCTTCAAGATGGTGGTGGGGTGCCTCCCTTGTCCTCTTTCGTGGGACTTCACCTCTGGACTCCCTCCACAGCCCCTGCTGCCAGTGCCCTGCCAGGTGCTGAGGTGGTGAGGCAAAGCCTGGAGCCGGCAGTCTCTCCTGCTGCAATGGTGAGGGAGAGCCTGGGGCGATGGTTTCTCCCGTCACTTTTTTGCAGAAAAACTTCTGTCCGTTTTTTAAAAAAAACAATGGCAGTTGGCGTCTGCGACCTGGGAAGAGCCAGGGACGAAGCAGAGCAGCTGCAGCACCAGCTGTGGCACCAGGGGCCCAGCCTCTTGCGCGTGAGGCCCCACTGAGACCATCTCTCCCAGCATTTTCTTCCCAGAGAGGGTTTGTTGATTAAAAAAAAAGAAAGAAAGAAAAAGAAAATGGCCCTTGGCTTCTGTGTCCTGGGAGTTGCCAGGGTCCAAGTCCAGCAGCTGTGGCACCAGCCAGCCGCTGCACCAGTACAACCCTGGCTGCTAGCTCTCTAGCGCTCACTGTCAGCTACTCACACGCCCACTTGCTCACCAGCATGTACACAAAATTTTCCATACACTCACTCACACAGGGACTTGCATAATCCTACTGGTTAAGCTGCCACCTTCCAGACCTATCAGAATTATTTTCTTAATGTTGTATTTGGGTTGTTCATTGCTAGTGGATAGAAATAAAAATGGTTTCTGTACATTGGACTTACATCTTCCATCTTGCTAAACTCATTTAGTATTTATAACAGGTTTTATGTGGATTCCTTGATATTTTCTACATTCAGGTTAATATCTTTTATGAAAAAAACTAGTTTTACTTCTTTCTTTTCTGTCTGGATGTCTTTACTTCCATTTTTATTTTTAATTTTTTTACCTAATAGTCTTGTCTAGAACCTCCAATATAATGTTAAATAGAAATAGTGAGAGTGAATATCCTTTGTCTAACAACCCCTGATCTGTGAGGGAATTAGTTCAGTCTTTTGTCATTAATATGATTTGGGGTTTTCTAGGGATGCTCTTTAACAGGTTGAAGATGTTTCTTTCTATTCTTAGCTTGTTGAATCTTTTATCATGAAAGGGCGTGGGGATTTTGTCACATGCTTGTTCTGTGCCTGTTGAGACGATCATGTACTTTTTTCCCTGTATTCTATTAATATAGGTATGCTACAGTGATTTATTTCCATATGTTAAGCCAACTTTTCTTCCTTGGGATAAATCCCATTTGGTCATGGTGTGCAATCTTCTTATATGTTGCTAGATTCAGTTTGCTAATATTTTGTAGCAAACATAGCAAATTTGAGGAATTTTATATCTACCTTTATAAGGCGTATTGGTCTATAGTGTTTCTTGTGATTTCTTTAGTTGGCATCAGGGCACAGATTACTTTTTTTTTTTTTTGAGTTGAAGTCTCACTCTGTTGCCCAGACGGAAGTGCAGTGGCCATTCCCGGCCACTACAGCCTCGACCTGCTGGGCTCCAGTGATGCTTCCGCTCAGCCTTCCAAGTAGCTGGAACTACAGGCGCACGCTATCACGCCTGGCTAATTTTTTGATTTATTGTAGAGATGAGGTCTCGCCAAGTTGCCCGGGCGGGTCTCTTGGGCTCAGGCAATCCACTCACCTCGGCCTCCCAAAGCGTGGGATTACAGGCTTAGCCACCGAGCCCGGTCAGAGATTACTCTTTTAAGTCAAGATTTGAGGCAATAGTTTAAGTATGCATCATAATTTGTCTGCATTTTTGTACTTATCAGTATTTTTACATTGCAATATCTACTTCTTTTTCTATCTTAGGGTCTTATACCTGTATAGTCTATGTACTGAGGATTGAAACTTTTGCTTTTTGCACACACAGATAGATATCTAATATGATAATGAGAATGGATGCAGCAGTTACATACTGTTGTATCTATGGCCACAGTGTTTTCCTATGAATACTCCATATAGTTATCCTACAGACAAAGGCTTTCTTCTCTTCCAAGTCCCAGCACTCTCTGGCTACTAAATCCTTATCATTCTAATAATCCCACTTCACATACTACCTACTCCATACATTTTCTCATAAAAGATCGATCTCTCTCTTTTCTAAACTCCTGTAGCACTTCTGCTTGATCTACTCAATGGGACATGTAAGTGTCTCTGTTTCCTGTAGGATTTTGCTGCAGATTTTAGTGTCTTTTCTTTCTTGATAGATTTCTGACTCCAGTTTATACTTAAATTCATCACTAGTACCTAATAAGCATCTTATCCTTAGTTCACATTCAATATATGTTCTTTTAATAATTTTCTTAATTCATCCTTGATATAATACCCAGGAATTCCATGAAACATATATAATTATTATTTTATGCCATTGTCTATAAATTCACCAAGCATAAATGAGTAATTTTAAATTTTAATATATACCAAGCATTTATACCTAGTCAACAACTATGTAAACAAATTCAAAGCATACAAAATGACTTTTTTCCCCTGCAACCATACTATATCATTCTATCACATAGCACAATGAGAATCAGAATATGACAAAATAAATTATGCAATAGATAGTTACTTTTAAAAATTGCCAGGTAAAATTATGCTCTTTATTTCTTACAGTGACTTTCCTTACCAAGAATAATTATAAGTACCTGGTGTCAGAAGTATGACCGAGGTGACAATCAATGAGCAGATGACCAGAATAACAAGCAGGGCGATCGCTATTCCTTTCCAATTTCTTTGTGGAGGATTACTCCCCACCAGCTCCTAAAAACAGCAGCAACAACAACGAAAAAAGAAACTCAGTGAATGAAATAAAACAAGTCAAATAAATATATATTATTTAAATCAAGAAAGAAGTCAAAAAACTGTGAAAGAGGAATTTTCCCATTTTTGAAGTTACTATTAGCTCCTTGCTGTACACTTTTGCTCTTAGTGCATAAAAGCCTCAGGCTGTCTCTTTATGGAAACAGCTTTATATAAAGAAAAAATCTGATACTGCATTTTACTTTCAGTTTTTGTTTAAACCTGATGCTCCTTCTCTACAATATATGGTGATTTGGGAGCTTTCTTTTCATTACAACCGACCTATTTACCCTCACTGCATTGAACCCAAGCAGGATGAGGCTTTTTAGCCCCAAGTCCTCTTTCATCTTTCCCTTTTTATCTATACTGTTAGCTTCGATTTCAGACTACTAAATTTAAATATTTATTTAGCACAAACTACCGATTTGCCAGTTCATCAACTTCTGATCATCCCTTACCACCTTGAGGCTTTTCTTTTATTCTATAGCTCCTCATTCAAGGTTTCAAGATTTTCCTGGTCTTTCTTCACTAGTTGACTCACTATCCCTATTCTATAATTTAGTCCCTTGCAAGGAATCTCATTTTTATTGCAGCAAGGGGTAAGGGTGAGAGGGGGAATCACTGCTAAAAGATGCTAAAGATTGTATAAATCAAGCAAATGAATCAGTCATATTGGCTGCTGAGACCAAACTTTCAGGTCTCTTCAAATTAGGGCAATCCTGTAATTTGTAGTCCTCTGAGAGACAAAGGGGAAAAATTAATGATAGATAATAGATATAATAGTTACACATTAATTATTATTATAAAGTATAAAGGAACAAATAAGAACATATGGTCACACTACAAATAGATTATTTCTGCCTATGTATAGACCTGAGAATACTCTCTTATAGTGTCCATAATTGCAACTCATATTATACAAGCCAGAATAAAGTAGAATGCAGATATTCATAAAAAAGTAGCCATTGCAGTTTATAAATTCATTTTCATTCAGGATTTAATGTATAAAATTGCTGCAAACCACAATAAAGACAATACTCAATACTATTTAATATTGGTTGTACTGGTTATCATATTGAAAAAAAATTCAGAAAGCCATTATAGTCTTAGCAGAAAAGAGTTCTATGGTTGTTCAGAAATTTCTATCAGTCTTTATATTTGCCATTTATAACTTAATTCATCTATTAGAAAGTAGCTTTTTAAAACTTACAAAAATAAGACTAACCATAAGCATTAAATAACTACAAAAAGTTACTCTGATCCATCTTATTTTCTATTAGATAAGTTTTTTTTGTGAGAGAATCACTGACCAATCCCAAGGACAAGTGATTAGATCTTGTTGATTCAAGAGCTTTTCATTTCACCCAAATTTAAAAAAGAAAATAAGTTTTTCTCATCAAATTTGTGAATAGTGAATAGCTTATATCTTTAAGAGGTACTATTCATACAACCAACCTAATATATACAATCTATCACAGACCTCAGATGACATTTCTCAAACACTGTCAAGATTAAATTTCAGGGAAACTATAGCAAACAGAAGGTTTTAATATTTCAAGGCCAAATTTTATTATAGACCAGGATAATGATATTAATGTTATCTTCATGAGTTCAAACAGTTGGTATCTTTTTGAGTATTATTTTTAATAAGAATAACTAGACTTCTAAATTCTGTTTTAAACGTACCTATGATATAATGCATTGATTGCATTGGTCAAAGCCATAAACAAAATTTTAAAAACACTAGGACTTCAGCTTTGTATCATGACAAAACTGTCAACAGAGTAACTAATGATTTACTTGCAGGAGTATCTTGAACAAAAGTTGCAGTGATAGACCCTTCCCTGACCCAAACACACCTACGGTATGATATCTTGGTCTAGGATGAATATTGTCATAGACAGTTATATAGAAAGTATTTTTAGAAAGATGTTCTATAAAGAAGACAAAGATGTTTGCAAAACATGCTATATGAAGTAAGTTTGAAAAAAATGTTCTGCTTCAGATACCAAATACTTAAAGTCTTCATCCAGTTGAAACCATATCACATAGAACAGGGAGAAAACTTATTCTGTATAGCTACAGAAAGCAGAGTTAGAACTCAAAGGAAGTTTCACAAAGATAGAATTGGGTATTAGTAACACTTCGGAATGTGTAACCATCAATATTGCCTAGTAATAGAATGGGCTGCTTCACCAGGAAGTAAGCAGGAAGGACGAATGAACATCTAATGGGGATTCCAGAGGGTTAGTCTTTCAGGAAGTAAGGTGGAAATAGACGACCTTAAAAATGCACAGCACAAGATACAAGATTTGGGCACATGTAGGATGGAGAAAAAAATATGCAAAACTGTAGAAGTTGGCACTAGAGATATCCACCTTTAGACAGTCAGGGTATTTCCTGAAAGGGGCAAAGACTACTTTCTTCATGCCTGGACAAAGAAAATAATTTGCACAGAAAACCAATTTGGTATACATTACTAAATGAAAGAATGTACAACCAAATAGGCATTGATAGCATATCCCACTTAAATGAAGTGATTCTGAATTACATACACCATTTCTTAAGTACAGATGTATCACATTACCTTTCAGGCAGCATTCGTCCATTTAAAAAGCAGGATAATTTTATTCACAAAAATGAAGACATTCTTTACTAAATTCTATTTCTGCTTGCCAAATTTCATTTTTCAGCATACAAGTAATTTACTTTTACTATCCAAACAATATTGTAACAATAATAATGGTATACAAATTAAAGAGGAAAAAAAGATGAACAATTTTGTTCATCCAAGAAATGAGCATTTTTAAAAAACTATTTTCCATTTTCTTTCCTATTTCTGGTCTATATGCACATTTAATTTTTACAAAGGAATAACCACAGCATAGATATAGTTTTTAAATTAGAATGTAGGCTAATATGTGCTTCTTTGAACATCTAATTTGGCTTCCAAAATTCATACTTCCTCATCCTGACTTGCAGTTGAACTATCAAAAATTTGAGTAGAATTTACTCTGCTTCCCAAGAAGGGCAAGATAAGTCAGTAAATTATTCCCTGACACACTGAGTTTCAGTAATGTGCTTCTCAGTAGAATTACATTTTTGGGGGGTCTAAAATGGTGAAAATGTGCTAAAATATTTTCCTTGTTCTGTTTTGTACCATATGTGTACCTTGGGGTTCCATTAAAATGGAAAAGTCAGCCGGGCTCGGTGGCTCAGCCTGTAATCCCAGCACTTTGGGAGGCTGAGGTGAGTGGATTGCCTGAGCCCACGGGTTCGAGACCCGCCTGGGCAACTTGGTGAGACCTCATCTCTACAATAAAATAAAAAATTAGCCGGGAATGGTAGCGTGCGCCTGTAGTTCCAGCTACTTGGAAGTCTGAAGCGGAGGGATCGCCTGCGCCCAGCAGGTCGAGGCTGCGGTGGCCGGGAGCGGCCACTGCACTCCAGTCTGGGCGACAGAGTGAGACTCCAACTCAAAAAAAAAAAAGAACAAAACAACAACAACAACAAAAAATGGAAAAGTATCTTCATAATTAACCATTCACTCTAAGAAAGAGAACACATCTTCTATCTACCCAACTGTCCATCCATCCACCAATCCAATCATCTGTTCAGTCACATCCATTCATCCATCTAAATCCATTCATCCATCTACATTCATCCGTCCAACCACCCATCCACGCATCCATCCAATACATATTTATTTAGGGCTTACTTTGCTGGGCTGGGTTCTAAGAACCTTGAATGCAGCAATGAACAAAACAGACAATGATACTATTATCCACTCAAGTTGAATAGCTTTCATTTTTCTCAGATTTATTTTTGGTCTTTTAGTGTGGGAATGAGGGGACAAACAATAAGGGCATAAAAACATTAAGAGGAGAAGAAAAAAGGGAGATAGGGTTTTGTGAGCTGTTTGCATAGAAAAAGTTTAAAGAGATTCTAGCAGAGCAACATTTGATCAGAATCGAAGGAAGTCTGCAGGAATGAGAACTGAGAAAAAAAATGCAGCAAAAGGGAGTGGCAAGCACCTGGTCTTCCAGATAGCACATGCTTCTGTGTGGACATCAGTAAGGAGGCAGAGGCCAGAGAGGTGAGAGTGAGATGATTAACTGAGAGAGGAGGCCAAGGGACAGTGAAGGGTCAGGGATTGCAGACCCTGAAGGCCAGGTGCAGGCTTCGGCTTACCTAGCAGTGAAAGGGGTTTGAGCACAGCAATGTATGAATCAGATTCCCAATGAGGAAGCTCACCAGGGGAGCAGCTACAAGGGAAAACTCATAGAAGTCAGGGTGGGAAAAGGAAAGCTCAGCAAGGGGCAGAGAGTGATGGAGACTTGTCCTGGTAGTAGTGGTGGATGCAGTGAGAAATAGTTGAATTCTAGGCATATTATAGAAAAACTTAGTCAGCAGGCTATTCCTAGGTGCTGTGACACATTTATATATCCCTTTTGTATTTAAAGTCCTCTCTAAGGCTCTTGCCTACTGTTCTCAAGAAAAAAAATCCTATGCACATATTACATAGCAAGTCTATCTCTTTCTCTCTACCTCTAAGAAAAATCTATTTATTTCCCTAGTCTCTGCTCATATCTTATTGCTCTTGGGGCTTGTCATTCCTCTCTATGCTCTTCTTTCCTCACCAACCCCTACAATTTTTCTGTTTCCTGGAATTTCCCCTCACCTTCATTTTACCAGGCAAACCTGTCTGCATTCTTTAGTTATCAGCTAAAATATCACCTCTGACATTTTAGGAAACCTTGCCTGGTTTCACAGGTATTATTCTTTCATCTGGACATAATCACAACACTCTGTAATGCTTTAATGCTTTTCTGTAACACTGGTGCACTATTAAACTATGTATTTAATGCTTATGTCATTATCAGATTGCAAACTACTTAAGAAAACAGTTACCTTTGCTGTGTTCAAAGTCTCATGTGTTGAGTGGATAAATGACTGGATGAATGTCTTTAGAACAAGTAACCCTTGTCTGCTGGGATATCTGGCAAAGATGCAATTGTTGATGGATGCAGAAAGCAAGGGGTTAATACAAGCCCAGTAGTATGAATGAGGTCATAAGCAGTAATGGATCTTGCAAGATGTAATGCAAAATGACATGTATAGTTGGCAGTTCTGTCCCTTGTGACATCACTGTTGCTCATACTTATTTTTAACTCAGGCAAAAAGGAAAGAAACCCTGAACTAAAAACAAGCTATACTTTTTTCCTGCATTGTTTGGCTGTTTTAAATATAAAATTCATCTTTACTGAATGTTATTATCTTAGTAATTTGTGATTACAGCTTGATAGCTCTTATGCCAGTCATACATCTGAAATGGAAGTCATGCAGATTAAAGTAATAATTATAGACACCACAGTGTTCTGTGAAGTGACTCAAGAATGACTACATTGGATGCTGCTTGTTTTTCTCCCCAGCTGCAACCTCCAGAACTTGGGTATTTACAGCAGGGAATGCTCTCTTCTCTCTGTGTTAAAATCTGACCCATCTCATCTTGGCCTGAGCTTCCTATCACTCATGCATTTCCCTTGTTATCTTTATTGTGCTTTGTGCTTTATGATGAGGAGTCAAGATTCCAATGAGAACTCTAAGGTAGAGATGATTTTAATAATTAGAGAAAATAGCCGGGCTCGGTGGCTCAGCCTGTAATCCCGTGCCTTTGGGAGGCTGAGGTGAGTGGATTGCCTGAGCCCGCGGGTTCGAGACCCGCCTGGGTAGCGAGACCTCATCTCTACAATAAATCAAAAAATCAGGTGGACGTGGTAGCGCATGCCTGTAATTCCGGCTACTCGGAAGGCTGAGGCGGAAGAATCACTGGAGCCCAGCAGGTGAGGCTGTGGTGGCCGGGAGCAGCCACTGCA